>NC_036250.1:17132139-17136818 GCF_002742605.1 Olea europaea var. sylvestris | reverse complement strand
TATATATATATATATATATATATACATATACATATATATATATATCAAACAAGAATATAACGAGATAGATGTTACATAATTAGTTAGAGCGTTATAAGTTAAATATTATTAATGAATGATTATTGTAACTCTACAGCTCTAATATGAGGCATTGATTCTCAATAAAATACATAAAAATTTTAACTATTTCCTAATTTTCTTATATTGTCTCTCATTTCTTTTAATTTTATAACACATTAAGTTTATACAAAGTTAATAAAGTTAACAATGACATAGTATGATTGGTGTTCCTCAGCAATTAATGCAGAGTCTCTCCTTTCCTTCTTAGGCGAGTGATGTGATTTCGATTTGATTTTGGAAGAAAGAAGCTAATAGAATCATGAAAGATCTCGAAAGTAGCAGCAACAACTTTATATGAATTGAGCACATTGCCAAGGTCCTTAATTATAAATTAGTTGATGATTTGATCTGATTTTATAGAGGGGAGAGTGGCAAGGGATTTGTCATAATTAATTCATTAAATATGTAATTAAGTTTATGTTTTTTTATTTTATATATATATATATTTTTTCTTTTTTAATTTAACCGTTCAAGTATACGACTCACAATTTTTATTAACTTTTTAACTACATATTTTATCTTTTATCATATTGTAGTTAAAAATAATTTTTAACTAAAGTCTTGAGTATAATATGAAGCAAAGGAAAGGTACATACATTTGGGAAAAGAATTAAAAAGGAAAAAGCCTCCTGCACAGGCCCTTTTGCACAGGGTCTGTACAGGGGCTCTCACATGGGGGTGGACTCCATGTGTGGAGCCCTCCACTCCCATGTGTGTATATCTGTACAGACTTTGTACAAAAGAGCTTATACAGGTAGCACAATTGAATTAAAAATGAATCATGTTATATGTATAATTTACTTTAATAATATTGGATCACAATTCATATTTGACACCATCATATCAATCCATTGGAAAAATTATTTTTCAAATCAAAGACTCGAATTTTGATAACACTAACATTGTAAATTATTATTGTCAAGTTTGATTTTATAGCATAATTGATTAAAAATTGTGAAAGAAAAAGAGTAATACTGTGTAATGCAGAAAGAGAGTACTTTTACTGAGGAAGTGGACAACCAAATAATGGATGTGAATCTCCAAAAAAATTAGCCTAAAGCCCTAATGCTTCTGCCTACAATTCATAGGCATAGGGTTGAGTGGGTGGATGTTTTCACTGATCACACCTTCTGATTTTTAAGGTAAGGCAAAGTCATATTTAATAATTCTGATTTTTTGTGCCTCCTTAAAAGAAGAAATTGTTTGTCCCAACTACTACGCGGGATGAGCTTATGTTTTGGATTTCATTTTATTTCAAAATACTTTTTTTTTTCCTTTCTTATTTTTATCGACACATTCTTCAATAAATAATATTACACGTAAATTAAAAAAATTTCTTTTTCTCTTAACGATAGATTTCTTAAAAAAAATCATTATTTCAAAATATATTTTCTCCAAAAACTAATTTAGTTCGAGTTCAAACATGGGCTATATAAATAAGAAGAGATGATACACTAAACATTATTGTTAAATATAGTTTTAGCTAAATATTATCCTACTATACATTGTGCATGGAGAGAGTAATTCCTTTAAATTCCCTACATAAGTAATGTTAAGACTTTGTTCAGCTCCTCATATTTTAAAATATATTTTTTCGTAACTCATTTTTAACCTTACACTCTTCAAATAAATAATCTTGCAGGTAAAATTAATTTTTTTCCCTATTTTTTAGTCACACATTCTCTAAAAAAAATCACTTATTCCTAAATTTTATTCTAATAAATCACCAAAACTTAATTTCAAAGTGCAAAGGGTTTGCCATATATTATTAATTATTGTATGCATGAAACTCACATATTCGTAGATAATTTAACAATCTTACATGCCATTTTGAATAAAATCTAATTCAATATTGTTTGGATGTCTGGATTAATTTCAAATGATCGTAAGAAAATTTTCAACGCTATTGCTAAGATATGTTTGTTAAGATTTAAAAGGTACTTTTAAGTAATTTTTAAGTATACATCATTCTCAAAACCCTAATTATTATTGCGATTTTAAACCTTCGTTTAAATATATGATTTATTTATTTATTATTATTATTTTTTATGGATTATAGTTGTCTTGCAGGCACAATAATTTCAAGGTTATATTTGTCAATTCACTTTAGAGTTTCGATAATTGAGAAAGGCTGCAAATACCTGTAAGATGTGGGCCCTTAACAATGGAAGAAAATAATTTTAAGTAAGAAAATATGTAATAGGCAGGTAGATTATAGGCTTATGTAAGAAAAATAATTAATTAAAGTAGGAGGCAGTTTCGTACGTGTGCATTAGATTCTCACTGTTGCAATCAATCTTTTACTTGCTTAGGTGAATGTATACATACACAATACATACATTTTAGTTAAATATAAAAGCTTATCTTTTCAGAACTTTTACTGCCATTACTCCTCCCTGCCCGCACGTGTGATCTCTCAATGGATTACAATCATAGACATACGCTTCTAACACTTCACCCTGCTCTATGTGGAACTCGGCCAACCATGTTGGCTAAGCCTCAAATAATTCTTAAAATTATTTAAATGTAACTTTTAAGTTTAACAAGACACGTTCAAGTCTTTTTCATCTTGTGTTTAAAAGTCCATTTTTTAAGTCCTTGTTTGTCATTCAATATATTACATTCTATTACATTATTTTTTCTACAGTACTCATTTTCAATAACACATTCTTCATTAAAATAATATTACGAGCAAAGCAAAAACTTTTCACCTTTTTTAACCACATATTTTCTATCAATCCATTATTTCATAATACATTTTTCAAAATTAAAAGGGTTTAAACACACCTTAAGTGAAATGATCAATGGGTGGAATTTACTATGCCCACTTTAGAGTCACATTATTTTTGGAAGCGTTTTTAAATTTTATTTTTGGAAGCGTATATGATTCGAAAGTAAAGAAAATTTTTGAGTTTACGAGGAATTATTTTATAAGAGAAGCTCCTATTTGGGCTCCATTGAAATGTATATTTGAGGAAAAATGTTTTGGAATAGTGATTTTATGAAGAATGTGTGGCTAAAAAAAGGGAAAAAAAATTGATTTATGTGTATTATTATTTCATTGGAAAATTGCAATAGGGGTTCCTAACATTTTTATTTTTTGTAAACTTTACTCTAACTTTTATTTTGTACCAGCGAAAGTTCCAAAATTTTTTTTTTGATTTAGTTGTATTATTATTTCATTGTTGTCATTTTTTGTAAAGAAAAAAAAAGAAGCAATTTTAGGACGTGTTTGGGAGCTTTTACCTCCAATTAAAAATTCCCTCGACATCTGTCTCACTTTAATTCTGTTGAGGATATAGCTAGTTAAATAGAATAATAACTGTCTTTAATTTTTTGGTATCTAGACAAAGTAGTGTAACTTGTTATCATATTGAAGTTCTAAATTTCAAGTCATATGTAAGTTTTATCTTTAATAGTTACAACTTTAGATACAGTCGTTTAACAATTTGATCAAAAAATTTATTTTAATCACTGTTCCAAAAAACGTAAAGTATGGTTAGGCATGGAGGTCAAGTTTTAAACTTTATGACTTATAAGCCAATGCGAGCCCAAGCGATGAGTAAACATAAAAAAATGTTACTTATTATTATTATTTTAAATACTTAATCATTCTAAAAATCATTTAATAATTAAAAAAATATCGAGCAACTAAAATTATAAAATACTACATTTACTTAATAATTCTTACAATTAATTAATTATACAACTTTCAAATTTTCGAAACACAAAAACTAGATTATTTTTCATAATTCCAACTTTTAACTAAACAAATCATATTTAATAGATTTATAAGAACTTCATAAGTACTTTTGAAGTTTCCAATAAAATGATAAGTTTCAAAATCATAATTATATAGGAGGTGTCTGATAGGCATTTGTACGTAAAAATGTATTTTAGAATAGTAAATTGATGTGAAATGTGTGGTTAAAAAATAAAAAAAAGTTTTTGATTTACGTGTAATATTATTTTAATAAAAAATGTGTAGTTGAAAAGAAGAGAGAGAAAAATGCATTTTGAAAAAAATTGCTACCAAACGGGGCCATAATATAGATACCACTACAACTTAAATGTTATATAAATCTTTATCAGATAAAGTCATTTTTCAATTTTGTACAAATAAAATCATTTAAAAATTTGAAAATAAAGTCAAATAATTTAAAAAAAAGAATTTAATAAACTAAAATCACATAAGAGAATTTTAAAAAAGGGAAAAGAAATTTAATAAAGTGCGCCCAGATCGCTTAATTCACGACTACTGACAAGTAAAGCATTTTATCTGCGCCTCGCGCCTAGACTCATTTTTTAGAACACTGATTTCTACCCTTTCAAAAATTTTGTTTCGCACAATACATAACTTACTATATTTCGAATGCGTATCGATGTAAACGCATTAGTACATCTTACAACATGTTTGAAAAGTGTTTATAAACATTTTTATTTGCAAATAGATAGATTAGTGGATAACATAACAGTATCGATACAAAAATGATTTAAATGTTTGTAAACATGAGCCAAACATAAGCTTAATTTCTCCAAACTTGTCTATGCAATGCCAA
>NC_036250.1:17125386-17129902 GCF_002742605.1 Olea europaea var. sylvestris | reverse complement strand
TGTTTAAATTGTCTTGGTACCCATGGAACTGTCTAAAACTACAAAATGCTAGATTCATAGTTAACCAACAAATCAGCTTCCACAAAATTCGGCGCTTTTTCATATATTTGTAAAAAGAGTAAAGTGTCCAACAGTGGTTGACAATCATGTATTGTCAAAATTCAAGCATGCGATGTAAAAAACAGTTTTTAAAAATAGATAAATATGATGATGTCAATCAATGTTATACATATCAACCATGCTACACATCTTGAGTCAATGACCGCATACACACACATGGAAGGTCAAAATTATTTTAATCGTACAAGACCCACTCATTCTATGTGAAAGCGTGGTCATCGAAAGTGTCATTCATGCCGGTCAAGTGACATTATTCATGCTAATAAACCAAAACAATAATACAAAATGATTTTGGGAAGGCTTGAACTAAAGGGTGAGTGAGTGGGGCTGGCTGGGCGGTGGTGGTGGTGGGTGATCGGGGTGTATGATGTGACGGTGTGATGCAGTTTCATTATTTTGACGTCACCTATTTTATTTGTTGAATGTTTGATTGATGATGGGATTTGGCCATTTGGGTCCATTTCACACCCTCCCCTAGTTCTAGTGTCTGACCCTTTTCCACAGTAGCTGCAATAATGTCCACTCACAGTTCGATACAGGTTGAAATCGTGTTTGTTAACATGTATTACAAGATTGCAGGGACACCAAAATCAATCGCCCTTTAAGTATCAGGTTGGTTGGGATCGATTTTGGCAGTAGGCCTAAAATAACAAGATTCGAATGGCGGATTTTGATTCACAACCCGGTACCCAATCCCACCCAAAACATTTGAAAATAAATACAAAGAGACATGGTCATTTCCCCATCCCTTTCCTTGTCTCCATCAAAATTCCAAGTATTCACCACCAATCAATCAAGAAAAACTTCCTCCAAATTTCAAAAAGAATCCGTCCGAGAATAAAGTAGTCATATGGTTGGAACCCGAAAAATAGATGGAAACATAGATATATGGAGATATCAAATTCTAGTCTTGAGAGAGAGATGATTTTTCTTCTTCCCAAAGATGAATTATTCGAAAGGGAGGTATGAGGAAGAGTGATGGCCGGGAGGCGATGGAAAGTGATGAAAGTAGCGGAGGACACGATATGGTTGTAGGGTGCGGTGACGCCGGTGGTTTATAAGTGCAGTGATGGAGCATCACATGGAGATTGAACGGCGGAGGTCGAAGTGCTCCACCATGGAGAAACACAACATGCCCAAGTCCCAACCCTAGCCTTTAACAATTTCTTCATACTTTGGGCCCAAACCCCAACCTGACTTGACCAACCCAACTGGAAATTAGGGCTGGTTTAAGTCGGTTTATATTATCATAGGTTTTAGATTGGACCAAACCGACCCAACCCAATGTCCAACCCGGAATCACCAAGGCTCGAACGCCTTCCCTTGAACAAATATTCATAAACAGATATTTGGGACTGGTTCATCTGTTTGCTGCTTAAATCAGACTGAGTGCTGCCCAAGTATTTGGCCATCAATAAAAAAACACACTACAAGTAAATAGCTAAAAGATGGAGACACGAGTCAAGGAAGAATGAATGGTTCTCATACAAGAAACAACCTTAAGATAGATGTATTAGTTTCCAAGATTATATTTTGCATAAATCTAAACTGCCCACACTGATCTGGAAAGAAGATAAGAGGAAGAAACCAATAGCAACAATGTACATGTATGCTATCAAGATGACACCATTGCCATGTCAGGTAAGATGGGCAGATTGTATTAAAAAAAAAGAAAAAAAGAAACTAAAATATTATCCACTGTATTTCCCAGTCCTCTTCACTACTGCACACCACAACCCAAAATACTTACAAGGATTACATTGAGCAACTTAGAGCAAGCACATGCTTTTTCTTCTATATTCAGGCAGAGGGCGTAAACCGACCCCATAACATCACAGATTGCACCAAGATAGCATTTCACCAGGTGATAAATAGAACTTCAGCCAGAATGAAAAAAAAATAGAGCAGTATGCATAGGAGCTAAATTAAAAAGATTTGCATCTATCGAAATCTCTCAAATGTTAGCAGGACATAACAGGAAAGCAACAATTTTCTTCAAAAGATACTGAAACTCAAAATCCTGATTGTTTACAACTGGTACATAGCAACAAAAGCAGCAATAATTATTTATTACTCGCCATATTAAACTAACATATCACAAGGAAATAGAAAGATGCATGTTTAACCAGCCAAGAGCCCTGCATCAAGAACGAAGTCGCGTGTCAGTTTGACAGCTCAGCCCCTTTCCTAATCTTCATTCATTAAAACTACACGTTAGTACTACTTATACAACACAACAAATATGGAAATTATGGTCATGCAACAAGTCGATCAGTTAGTTACTTGGACCCCTCTAAATTGAGCTTCATAAAAGAATATTTAAGTCATTTACAAGAACTAAGAATACAGAGATAGCTATTACTATTAGGCTAATATAGTTGGTCACTTCGCAGAGCTTCATTCCCCTATGAATGCTAGGCAACAAATATGAGCAATTTTACCAAAATCCACAATAAAAAAGCAGCTGAAATTACCAAAAGAATGAACACAAGAATTCACCTTAAAAACAAACGGATTCATTTCCAACACAATTTTCTTTCAATTCGAATTCTTTGGTTCGTATCTTTCCACCTTCGCATTGCAGTCATAATCTCACAAAACCTTACATTGCTATTATTCTCATTTGAATTGAAATAATTATCTGAAAATTTTCCCCTTTACATTTGTCTCTCCAGGTAAATATCTCTTCCCCTGTTAACCTTACATCCCCACATAACTATTTTTCACACATTTTTCATCCATGTGAATGAAGAACACAAAATTCCCACAGCAGTTCTTCACGAACTACAAAGAATTTTTTTTTTTGCAAGCAATAGATTTATCAGATTAAAAACATTTTTTTTTCTTTTTTGCTAGAATAGTGGTTAAATTAATAACCCAGATCCATACGTTTGTTAATTAAATTAACAGTAACATTATCAGATTAATTCTCTCTTATCCACTATTTTCCCTCTTTCTTTCCTTTAAATTACCATTTACCAAAGAGGAATTAAACCAACAGATAGTCATAAGCACAACGGATCCAGCAATATAAATATCAAAAACGATAATCCCTTAACCATAAACCTAACCCTGACCCTAACCCTAACCCTGACTTAAAGAAAAGCGAAATAAATGAAACTGATAAATGCCAAAAAAAATGCACCTTGAATCTAATGGGAAGAAGAACTGGGGGGTTTAGAATCAGACGGTTTTTTGGGTGAAGCGTAATCGGGAGGTGAGTAAAAGAGGGAGGCGATCATGGCTCCAGGAAGAATGCCGTATTGCGCCACCTTTGCCAGCTTCGTAACCAGCGGCTGTCCCTTCAATGCGCCCAACATCTTTAAATACTTCCCTTCTGCTCTCAGAAATTTTAAGAAAAATCCACTACACCGTAATCTCTTTCGTGCTCTCGAGGCCTCCTATCCCAGAATCGTTTTAGAATTCGGATTCCGGTTGAGTTGATTCACATTTTACAAATTGAAGATCCAAATTACAAGGATCCAGACCCGCTTTCTTGGTTTGGGCTTTAGTACGAGAGTACCGTTTTGTTTCCTTGTTGGAGACCCAATCGTGAATCAGCCCAACCATTGTACGGGTGAAATTAGGGTTAGGCAAAACTTTCGAACTGAATCGGATCGAACCAGATTCAAATCGACCTGAACCGAATCGAAAACTGACAAGTTCAGTTGAATTTTTGGTTCTAAATCAAGAACCGAATTTTTTTAATTTTTTAATTTATTTATTTTAAATAAGTCAAATTATTTTATCATTTTTAAATGAATTTGCTAACTAGTTAATTTAGCTCAAACGAAAAAATATAATTTTGTTATTTCTATTTTTCAATCCAAACCAAACTTAATTAAATTGACCTAAATTTTATCCCCATAGTGCTGTTTTTACTGTTCTAAAAAAATCAAATTGAAGCTCAATAACTCCTCTCTTAATTATTGTAAGTCACTATCGTCCTCTTCTTGTGATTTTAATAATCAAATTTATGAAGAACTCAATAAAGAAAGATAAAAAGATATATAAAATTGGACTACGTTATTTTCTAAAAGTTAAGATTGAATACGTCATTAGTTAAATTAATGTAATTTTGTAAATATTAAAAAATTAATTATAGTACAAAATCTGGGAACCAAATGAAACCGAACTCGAATAATTTCATAATTAAATTTAGACTCAACTGTTCCACTTACTAAATACCCGAAAATTTCGAGTCCGATTCGATTCTCGTTAGAAACGAACTGAATCGAACCAAATCAAACCGGACCATGGAAGATTGCATTTCAAAAATCTGAATTATAGCATACATATACAAAAATCAGATGATAATATAAATTTTAATGTTAAATAATAGTATTATAAAATTCAATTAATTATATACCCACACCCACACCCACACCCACACCCA
>NC_036250.1:17078537-17121075 GCF_002742605.1 Olea europaea var. sylvestris | reverse complement strand
AAAAAAAAAGAAAGGAAACCCTTAAGTATCTGATGATCAAACCCTAAATAAAGAAAAAATAAAAATCATAAAGAAACAAAACTAAACCATCATTAAAGCTCAGTGTATTTTTGTCAAGTAATATAAATCATAACTAAAAAAATTACAAAAACTTCTCACAAATTAAATGAATTGGACCTCCACTAAACACACAACTTCCTTCTTGTATTATCACAAAGAAATAAAGTAATTATACCCAAAAATAGTGAAGAAAAAGAATAGTTACCTGCGAGACAATGAGAATTGCTTAAATAATTTAGTGCACATCTCCTTCAACAATACATGAACCCATTGAAAAAACAAACAATTAAATCTATTGTAAATACCAAACAACATTGAAATCAAAGAGAAACAGTGATCTCATTAAAATCCAATTCCCCAACATAAGTGACATGAAAAAAAGAATAAAATAAAGTACCAAAGATGAAAAATTATACATTTAAATATTAGAAAATTAAGCAAAATAAGAACACACAATATGGAATGAGCCAAACCTACTTGCAGAAATTGGGTGAGCCACAAAGAATTCCATCTTCATAATGCCTACTAAAAATGAAAGTGTGTGCAACATTTCATTTTTTGCATTGAGACTAAAATGTAGGAAAAAATCTCTTGGCTTGTGCAATCACAGAAGACAACGAGAAGTCAGAGTTCTTGCCAAAAACACAAATGTAATTACCTTTCAAAACCAGGGCTATCCCGAAGTAAAAAAATTGTAGAGTCCATAAGTATAATTACAAGCTTGTGAGCAAAATGGAAATGGCTGAAGTCCAAAAATAAAAACCATTAACTATAGAGACGATTTTTCAAACTTCTATTGGTTGATTAATCCCATCAGAGGTTTTAGAATTGCTGGTAACTTTAGAACACTATGCTAAGGTAACTCAAAAAATTTACACAAATATCATAATTCTTGAAATGGTTCGAAGCAAAATAAATGTAGGAACCAGAAGTCAAAACAAGATATAGAACAGAAAATCAAGAATATAATTATAACAATGTATATTCCCCAACTAAAGGAAAAAGTTAGAAATAAGCAGCCACGCAACAAACATAAACAGAGGAACAAACATTTAAATTAAAAGGCAACAGAAGAGAGGAAATACAGAAGTAAACAATGAATCAATAAAAAAATTGAACTTCGAATTGATAATCAAAGACTTATGTATAAATACCATGATGTTGAAAATGTCCACAAATAAATGCAGAAGAAGTGTTGATCGTTACAAAATGAACATTGGCACTTTGATTTACATGGACTTTATCTGATCCTACCTCATTAACTTGGAGATAGATACCACTGAGTAGAAATCTTCCTCATATAGCTGTTCAGCAAGTATGTGACATGATTGGTTATACTTACTAGATTTATTAAGACAGGAATTCTTTTGTAAAAGTTTTTTTCCAGTGCATAGTTTTTTATGGGTTCCAGTTCATTAAATTTTTTACAGATTTTCGTTACCAGAAGTGTGCCTATAACAATTTGGTAGTCACCTTCGTGTATTATGTTGCCTGATAAACATGTTTTAAGCATTGATACCCTAAACAAACAAAAATCAATAACCAACAACCTATTACAAATTTACAATCAACTCATTATAAACAATCAACTAAAAAAACCTAAAAATCCAAAAGAAACAAATCTTCAACCCAAAAAATGGAAACATTTTAGGCAAAATAGATCTTAAAAACAAAAAGAAGAGTCAATTAAAAAATGAAGAAGGAAGATTTGTAGCCAAAACCATCAAGAATCAACTAAGAAAACAAATTTATTTCAAGGGGTGGCGCCGCTACTGGCTTCGATTCCACCAACTTAAGAATAGAATGGAACCCTATACACTAAAAAAAAGTTAGTTGATACATATACAAGATTTCAACCTAAAATCATCAAGAATAAATAGATAAAATGAAATGTTTCCAAAAGGAAAATTACCCTAAATCTAAGCAAATATCAAACCGACATACTTCACGTCGCCAATCACCAATTTCTGGGTAATTTTTCCACTTTTTTGGGGAAGGTTTTAGAAAACTTGGAACACGGACAGAGAGAAAAATGTCGAACACAAAACCAATAAGGCTTGAAGGAAATGGACTAAACATATATAAAAAGAGGAAAATGAAGGTTTGAGGATTCTAATTCTACATGTATAAATCTCAATATTCCACAATTTTTTTGGGTTCTTCTAAAGAATTTCGAACAAGAGACAGAAATTCTGGAAAGAAAGAGTTGGAAAAGGCTGAAGAAATAAGAGAAATGTTGCTTGTGTCTGATGAAATTTTGAAAAATGGAGAGCACAAAGACCAAAGAAGAAGGTTGCGTGTCTGAGAAGAGAAAAGCAACAATAGGAAAGCAAATAAAAAAGGCATCATTTTGGAAGGGAATTTAATCACTATTGCATGTCTAGTAAACTATTCATTGAATTTTTTTTATATAGTAGGGAAAAAAAATTGGGAAGAAAGAGAAAGATGGGCTTTGTTGAAGTGGACAACACGTTTTGACCAAGATGACACCATATTTGTATCGTAAAATGGGATTTGGTTACTACTGCATCTACAATGACCCTTCATTGCCCTTTTTATTTAAGGTTAAATATGATTTAGCCCACCTCAACAGATGGCAATTAAATTTTGCTAGTAACTTTAGTTTAGTACCATTAAGTGGGAAGATTACACGAAATAATCACAAAGATTACACGAAATAATCATATTACATGAAAAATATAGCTTAAAAAAGAGAGTGAGAGTACCTTCTGAAGTTGAATGATGAAGATTGTGCTTCCATTTTTCCTTTTAGGCTTGGGCCGTCTAAAGTTAGGGAATGAACCTAATAGCCTGTTGGTGCTCTATAAACTCACTCAGACAGAATGAACCGATAAAGACCAGAGACTGCAACTAAGGTTGGAGACTTAGTTTGCACTTTTCACTTTTCTTGCACTCCGAAATGGGATGAGGGTTGGAAACGTTGTAATTGCAGTGAACAATATTACAATCATAATTATAAATGAATAATGTGAAAGCAACACTCCCATCACAAAAGAACGAGAAAAGGAAGAACACTTAATTGAATGTAACGGGCATAAATCATCTCATGGAATCGAACAAGAAATTAAAAAATGCAAAATGAGACCCTCAATTAACAATGTGTCTACAGTGGTCAGAATCAAGAAACAATATGATAAAACTCATAACAAATTCAACTCGATGCACAAATATTCCAGAGAATTAAGGATTGAAATCAAGAATCAAATGTATTAGGAAAACAACAAAAAAAGCTACCAGAGTATACGAGCAAATTCCAACATCAATATCAATGATGAAAAGTAGAACAACAAAACGTAGAAAAAACATTAGAGAAAATAAGTTAGCCAGAATACAATTGTTGCTTGATGTCTTGAGAAATTTGGAAAGGCCATAATTTCATAAACATAATAATCTTTCAAAACATAACAAAACAACTATAAATTTTCGTACATGTCAATATTTATTTCAGCAGCTTGGAAATGCAAAACCAGATCACTATGAAGCATTAAAACCATAAATCCTGATTAAGAAACCTGCAATCTATGTTCCATCATACATATCAAACAATAAATATAATTGACCAATTCAATATGATAAGAACTTGGTTTTGAAAAGAAAGTTACTGTCATCTGCACTCTCAACCATGAAAAGGCTAACATAACATTTATATATCTTAAGATCCAAATGCACAGATTCTGATCTAAAATTTCAAAGACAATTTAATAATAATTTGCAGGTCAGTAACAATAAAAAGCAAACAAATCAAATCCATCAAAAATCTTGAATACTTGAGTAGCAACAAGCCCACACATGTGAACTATGTCGCAGAGCAAAAGCGCACCGCATTTGTCCGCAATCTCCATGAACCTTTTGTAGTCCAAGTCTCTGGTATAAGCACTTCCTCCACAGATGTGCAATTTAGGCCAGAATCCATGGCCTTCCCCCACCAACCTATCGTAATCAATGTACCCCGTCCTTGAATTCCACCTTATAAGGCAAGCTCGAAGTAATTCGATGTGGCACTGAATTTCTTCCCATCAGAAGTATAATACCCGTGTGTCAAATGCACCTAGAAGGCAAATCAAGACCCATGATCCTGTCACAAGGGGTTAAGAATTGCCATGCAGACAACAAAATTCACTGGACAGCCACTATAGGGCCGCACATTGACACTCCACTTTATGGGATCATGCAGTAGGCCTAGAGAGCATGGGAATGGGTGAGATTTTCGATCTTGTTGATGTATTCGTTTTCTCAAAGAATGCCCTTGATGCACTTACTAGTGAGTGCGCTGCCAAGAGCCTCAATGACAGCGAGGGTATTGACAGTTTTTTGACTATCAAAGATATGCAGGGCTACCACAATCTCTCTCGCTAATCTCATACACGTGCAGTTCTTGAATCTTAGCAGAAACCCAGTAAAAAAGGAGGTAAAAAACAAGGATCATACAGAGATAAAATTAAATTAATTACAGGATCTTGAACCTGCTGGTGAATTGGTATGGCTCTTGCATGAGAATGATATTCTGGTGGCAGATAATCAGCGGAGAAGAAATTCGAATACTCAGCTATCGCAAGAACTTGAGGCACTTAGTGAGTCCCTCTACCAGTCGCACATTTCAGCTATTGTCCGAGGAACTACCTCTCTTGTATTTCCAAGAAGTGTGATCCCGCCTATCTCCTCCACCGATGAAATTGAAACGGAAAAATTTGAGAGGCTAAACCGAAAACCAAGATCGAGGCACATGTCCCTGTCCCCTCCGCGTTCTCTGCCAAAGCTTGATGAGGAAGAAGAGCAGAGAGAGCGAAGTACGGTTTCAACTAAGATAGAGACAAAGAAGTTGGTTGATGAATCAGCTACATCAGAGAAGAAAGGAATATGGAAATGGAAGCCAATTAGAGTACTCTTCCATATTGGTATGCAGAAGCTTAGTTATTTGTTCTCAGTAGAAGTTGTCACAGTTCATGATCTTCCAGCTTCTATGAATGGCCTTTGCTTATCTGTTTGTGTTAGGGAGAAAGAAAGCAAGGACGGAGCAGTTCAGACAATGCCATCAAGGGTTTCTCAAAGAGAAGCTGGTTTTGAAGAGACTGTTCATAAGGTGCCGTGTTTACTTCACCCCAGAAAGTGGAAAGCGCATAAGTTCGAACCACATCCATTTCTATATATATATGATTGCAGTTGATGCTGAAGAACTTGATTTTGGAAGAAGTTCTACAGATTTAAGTCACTTAATTCAGGAATCCATTGAGAAGAGCTTTGAAGGTGCAAGAATTCAACAATGGGATACAGCCTTCAATCTCTCACCTAAGGCTAAGGGGGATGAACTTGTTCTGAAATTGGAGTTCCAGATTATGGAGAAAGATGGAGGTATTGGATTTTATAATCAGTCTGACAGCCAGAAGTCGGGTAAAAATAGGAATAACTCACCTTCTGTTGCTCGAAGACACTCAAAATCATCCTTTAGTGTTCCAAGTCCAAGACCGACTAGCCGAGCAGAAGCTTGGACTCCTTCACAGAAAGAGTCACATCAGATATTTAAGGAATTGTTGATCTGAATCTTGGTGAACTGGCTCCAGCACCTTCAACTTCCCAGCTCCTGTAGTAGAAGACCGAGGAAGAAAAGGCGAAAATGGAGAACCTCGATCTCCCAGACTTTGAAGTGGTGGATAAAGGAGTTGAAATCCAAGATGAAGATGAAGATGAAGATGAAGATGAAGGAAAAACAGCAGAAAACTCTGATAAAAGATCCATCTCAAGCGAGGTTGTCAAGGAAATTGTTCACAATCAATTCCACCTGACAAGATTGACAGAGCTTGATTCAAATGCTCAGCAGATAAAAGCTCTTGAATCCATGATGGGGGAGGAAAAAGCAGACAAAACAGATGAAGAAACGGCATCCCAAATATCAGATGCAGACGAAGAAATCATAACTAGAGAATTTCTACAAATGCTGGAGGGCGTTGAAGCTAGTAAGTTCAAGATTGATCCTGAAATCCTTACTCCAAAGGTGGAAAGCAATGAAAATAAAGAAGAGACCGAGTCCACATCTTCCTACCAGATCTCGGGAATGGATTGGGCTGCCTAATCCAAACACTTAATGGAGGGCAATCGGCAGCTATGAATCCTCTGGATACTGCAATTGCACAGAAAGACAAACCAAAACTCGCAATGCAGTTGTCCAAGCCATTCATTCTCCAATCATATAAGAACAGATTTAAGTTATTCCAGGAGATGGCAGCTATTGGCCTTGAAGAACTTAGTTCTCAGATCTTATCATTGATGCCATTGGATGAACTCATTGGTAAAACATCAGAGAAGATAGGTTTTGAAGGCATTGCTTCAGCAATTATCCATGGAAGGAACAAAGAAAGTGCTGCTCGCACTTTTACTGCTGTAAAATCCATGGTAACTGCAATGAACAGCGGTAGAGAGGAAAGAATTTCAACCAGAATATGGAATGTGAGTGAAGCCCCTCTGACAATTGATGACATTTTGGCTTTCTCAATGCAAAAGATTGAAGTTATGGCAATAGACGCTCTAAAAATTCAGACTGGTAAGGCTGAAGAAGATGCCCCATTTGATGTATCTCCAATTGATGCGAAAACCATTGGAGTTAATGTAAAAGTATATAATCACCCATTGGCTTCAGCAGTTCCCACTGAGGATCGGATAAGGGTTAGCAGCACAAAATGTCCTGATGATGCTTCAGACCCACCAGCTTTAACATTGTCAGTGGTTGTCCAACTATGCAATGCAATGAGGCAGTACGAGGCTGTTTGTGGCCCTATCGTAGCATTGATTCATGCAATGCAGTTTACGATAAGACTGATAGTTACGATGAGGAGACAAAATATGAAGTATCAAGTTTACGTGTTAGGGGCTTAAGAGTGAGAACTCCAGGAAGAAAAAAATGTATGGGACACTGAAAAGCAAATACTAACTGCATTGCTGTGGCTGGTAGCAGATGGAAAGGGGAAGGCAGGTAAAAAGGGTAAATGCCTTGAGCCAAAGGGGCCGAACATCCTGTGGTGCATTTACTCATATGTATTGGCAGACATGTGGCTAAAACCTACAAGGAATCCAGATGTCAAATTCACCAAGTGAAGTGAATATCAAAATTTTTATTTTGCCACAAAACAAACCAAGTAATTTCATTCTTGCAGGTAATAAAGCAGAGGAAAAAGGAAAAGATAAATCCTTATCAGCATTCTGTCTCATTACCAACAACAACAATTATCGGAAACAATAAATGCATTCATATATAAGATTAGATGGGTTTTTCAAAGCATTGTTCAATTTTTCATGAATATTAAAAATAATAATAATAAATAAATAAATAAATATTTATTTTACAACTTATGAATTAAGTCTTAACCTCGAAGAATGCTAATAAAATTTAACTCAACTTGAAGAAGAGAACTTCATGTACTGGACTACCAGTAATCCCCACAAGAACAAGAACCATCCTTGAAGTGATGGAACCTATTTGCATCCCTTATGATAAGTTCCCTTGAAGTAACAAAGGATATCAACTTCATCACCAAATGACAATCCTGGCATATTCGTAGGTTCTTCATTATATAAATAGGCATCCAAGATGGCAAAGTCATCAACCCAAAAGCCATTGCAAGCTTCTCGCTGTGGCAGCTCCTTGGCCTCTCAGAATACTTTTCATAGATGTATTTTCCTGTATTCTCTACCATTTCCATAATCTTCTCCAACATTCTGTAGACATCCTTGATTTGAGGGTGGCCGGTGTCATCTACAGTGAACACATGCACCCTGTTGTCAACCTCAATCCAGCTGCAGCCTGGATTTTTCCTTATTCCTTTCTCTCTCATTATTTTTCTCATATCCAAAACACCTTCTAACTTTCCAGAGTCAGAATAAAGGTTGGCCAGAAGGACATAGCTTCCAGAATCGGCCACATCTATGTTTATTAAATTTGACACTGCAACTTCTGCTAATTCAGTGTTTCCGTGGATGCGACATCCACCAAGCAGAGCTCCCCAAACAGCAGCATTTGGTTCCAGCTGCATTTCCTTGATCAAATTTATGGCCTGCTCCAGCAAACCTGCTCGTGCAAGAAGATCTACCATACAGACATAGTGCTCACATGTTGGAGAGATACCATGACCTTTGGTCATCAAATTAAAATAATAATGACCTTCAGGTACGAGTCCAGAATAGCTGCAACCTGATAGAACGGACACGTAGCTTATATGATCAGGCGTGAATCCTAATTTTAACATTTCTTCGAAAATCTCGATCACTTTCCTACCTTGACCACTCTGAGCATAACCAGACATCATAGCATTCCAAGTAACAATATCCTTCGTAATTATAGAATCGAAAACCTTTTGTGCATCTTCAATTCGTCCACACCTTGAATACATAGTGACGACACTATTGAGAACTGTCCCATCTGAACTAAAACCATCTTTTTCAGCTTGTGCCATGATTTGGTTTCCAAGTTTCATCACTGCCAAATAAGAGCAGCCGCTGAGTGAAGTTGCATAAGTAATCCAATCTGGTTTAACTCGTCTTCTAAGCATGATAATATAAAGTTTGAGACCCTCTTCCCAGAAGCCATTTTGCATATATGTGCCTAACATTGAATTCCAAGTTATAACATTACGTTCAGGCATTTTATCAAAATGTTCTCTTGCTTTTTTGACATTTCCATCCTGGGAAAATGCAGTAATTATAGCTGTCCAAGATATAATATCCTTGACTGGCATAAACTCAAAAGCACGGTTTGCATTTGGAACATTTCCACACTTTGCATACATTGTGACAAGAGCATTTCCCACGGGCACAGAGGATTGCACTCCTATCTTTATTACATATGCATGGATCTGTTCCCCAAGAGATTTATCTTTTAAACTTGAACAAACTCCAATAACAGTAGCAACAGTAAATTCATCTGGTGCCATCGGAACATCCCTCATCTTTTTGAATATCTCCAGAGCTTCCTCTCCACAACCAAATTGAGCAACTCCCCCAATTAAAGAAGTCCATGAAACCTCATTCGGCTCTTTTAAGTCACTAAAAACCCGCTTTGCATATTCCAGCCATCCACATTTTGCATACATATCAATCAAACCGCTGCCAATATAGACATCAAGATTTGGCACCATCCGAAGAACTCGAGCATGTAAGTGAGTACCCCATGACAAATCACTGGTGCTCGTGCATGCACTAAGAACAGAAGCATAGGTCATTGAGTTTGGTACAAAACCTTGATTGCACATTTGAACAAACATACTTAGTGTCTGCTTTCCAATCCCATGTTGAGATAGGACAGAAATCATGGTATTCCAGGAAACAACATCGCGCTCAGGCATTTGATTAAACAAATCAAGAGCCATTTGGATACCATGAAATTTGGAATACCCATGAATCATGCTATTCCAGCAAAATAAATTAGGACCAGATATCCTAGAAAACACTCTCTCAGCACAGTCCAATTCACCTGATTTTATATACATATCAATTATGGATGAACTGATTGATTTACCTTTCCGAAATTCAAACTTCGCAGCTAAACCATGAAGCTGAAAAGCAAGCTTCACATACCCGAGACTTGCACAAGCCTTCATTGCACAAGAAAAAGAAAACAAATCCGGAATACAACGGCGATCCTTTATCATTGAGACAAACACTTTTATCGTATCTCTGACCTTCCCATTATTAAAGTAACCTGACATCATCGAGTTCCACGAAATAGAGTCTTTCTCAGGCATTTCATCAAGCAGCTTTTCTGCTTCTTTCATCAAACCAGAATCTGCCAGCCCATTAATCATTGTATTCCAACTAAATACATTTCGAAATTCAGTTTCTGAAAAAACTTTCACAGAATCACTGACTATTCCAATCCTCGAGTACGAGTTGATCAGATGGTTTTGAAGAAATGTCGAAGAATAAAGACCAGAGACAACGATCTGAGCATGGATTTTTTGAGTAACAAATATTGATTTTTGAGAAGCAGAAGTTTTGAGGGCCTCATAGTACCTCTGGGACAAATCCACATAGGAACTTTGTGAAAGGGGATTGCTTTGACATATGAAGTTTTGCTGGGTCGATATAAAGCGAATGATGGGATATCGGACATAGGACATGATGGGAAACGAAAGGACATCAGTATGCATAAGGACTGGATTAAAATATAGGCATGACATAATAGGAAAGCAACAATTTTCTTTAAGAAATACGGAAACGCAAAATCCTGATTGCTTTCAACAGGTACACAGCAGCAACAATTATCACATACCATATTCATCCAGGGAAATGAAAAGATGCACGTTTAGTCAGCCAAAAGCCCTGAATCAAGAATGAAGCCACGTGTCAGTTTGCTAGAATGCGTCCTATCCTAATTGTCATTCAAAGAAACACGTTTTATTTCTCAAATACAACAAATATAGAATTTATGGTCATACAACATGCTAATCAATTTGTTACTTGGTCCCCTCTAAATTCAGCTTCATGAAACAATATTTAAGTCATTTAATAAGACCAAGAACAATACAGAGACAGGTATTAGACTAATATAGTTGGTCACTTCAAACCTTCATTTCCCCTTTGAATACTGAAGTTTTAAAGGGTGATAATAAATGTGAAAAAATTACCGCAATCAACATAATAAAAGCTACTGACTGTACCAAAAGAACAAGCGCAAGAATTCACCTTATGGATTTTCTTTTCGTCCAACCTATTCATTTCCAACAAATTATTCTTTCATTCATTGTCAATATCTTTTCACATTCACATTACACCCATAATCTCACACAACGCACAGCTTGTCTAATTTGAAATGAAAAGGAACACCTAAAAACATTTTATTTCTTAAATTCATCTCTCCCTGTAAATATCTCTCTACCTTCTGGTACCCCCACTTAAATATTTTTGACCCATTTGTCAATATCCATGCCAATGAAGAACATAAAGTTCAAACAGCACCTCCTACGAATAAATGCAACGGACTTAAAAACTCAATTTGTTTATTAGAATGGCAGTTAAATTAACAACAGAGACGTACATGTTTGTTAAATAAATCGGCAGTCGTTTTTCCATATGATTCTCTCTTATCCTCTATTTTGCTTTTCTCTCCTTTAAATTACCAAAAAGAAATCAAACCAACAGACAGTCATAAGGATTACATCAAACATGGTGTCTGATTAGACAGATGGGAAAGTATTAAGGAAGTAGTAGTTAAAATCTTATCTACAATATTATCCAGTTCTGTCTAGCATTGCACACCAAACATGCCCCATATATTTACAAGGATTACACATAGTAACTTAAAAAGTTAAAGCACGCAAATGCCTTTTCTTCTACATCCGGGCAGGGGGGCTATCCCTCCCCATAGCATCACCAAACATTGCACTAAGATAGTATTTCACCAGGTGAGTAATAACATGAACCAAAAGAGGAGTATGCAAAAGAACTGGATTAAAATGGTTTGCATCTATCGAAATCTCTCAAAATTTTGGCATAACATATTAGGAAAGTAATGTCCATCAGTTAATTACTCTGTCCCCTCTAAATTGAGCTTCATAAATCAATATTTGAGGCTTTTAATAAGAACTAGAGCAACAATGGAGAGACAGCTAATAGACTGATATAGTTGGTTCACAAACCATCCTTTTCTCCTCAAATACTGAACTTTAAGAGGTGCTCAATGAATGTAAAACTGATGAACGAGGGAGTTAGATTCTTTAACACCCAATTCTTAAGCACAATTTATAGGACACCATAAAACACATTAAAAATGTTACCGAATCTGAATATTCGCAAACAACAATACAAGAATTCACCATATGGATTTTATTTCTGCCCAGCCTATTCATTTTCAACACAAGTTTCTCTACATTCATATTCTTTGTTGTTATCTTTTCACCTTCAAATTGCACTCATAATCCCACACAGTCTAACTCAGCTATTATCATTTCAATTGAACAGAAACATTTGTCAAATTGCCATATCTTACGTTTGTCTATTCCTGTAAATATCTCATCCTCTCTTAGCCCTTCCATCTCCACATAACTGTTTTTCCCACATAATTCAATATCCATGTTAATGAAGAACGCATAACTCCCAAGTCCCAACCACATATTTACCAACAAACAATTTTTGCATGCAAAAGATTTAAAAGCCTTTTTTTGGCTCGAATAGCAGTTAAATTAATAATTCAAAATTATACATTTTTTCAAGAAATCAACAGTCATTTCTCTATTATCAGCTATTTCCCTCTTCCATTCCTTAAATACCATAGAGAAATTAAACAAACAGGCAGTGATGCACAGCGGTTACAGCAACATAAATATCAATAATGGCAAACCTCAAAACATAATTCCAACTCTAACTTAAAGCAAAGCGAAATCAATGGAACTGATTAATGCAAACAGATAAAGAAAGGAAATGCACTTTGAATCTACTAGGAAGAAGAATTGTGGGAGTTAAAATCAGACGGTTTCTTGGGTGAAATATAACCGGGAGGAGAGTAACCTAGGGCAGTCGTGGCTCCAGGAAGCACACCGTATTTCGCCAGCTTCATAACCAGAGGCTCTCCGTTCAGAACCCCCAAGATACTTCCACTTCCCAAATTGTTACCTTCTGCCAGTCAGCTCTGAGAAATATTGCAAAAACTCCTCCATGCCAGCATTGCTGACCTGCTCTGGGAGCCTCCCATAATCGGATTGCGAATTCTAAATTTTCTGATAGTCGAGTTTTTCAAGGTAGAAAATTTCAGCTTTACAAGCTTACCTCGCCAAAAATGCTTTTGAGAATTTTGGTTGCTCTTTCCAGGGTGAGCCGTCGAAAACGGTTGTGTGGGTTTTAGCATTTGGGTCACTGGGGGGTTTGAGAGGGTGAGGTCAATTTAGGAAAAACTGAGATTTTTAATGATTTTTTGAGATTTAAAAAGTTTAGCGTTATTCAATTGAAATTTTTTAAAAGTAATAATGTATTCAGTTGAGACTTTTATAGATTTTTAAAAAATCTTTAAAAATTACGGTGTATTCATTTAAAACTTTTTAGAAGTTTCTATAAATTTTAAGGTATTCAAATTTTAATGACCTCCAAAAACTTTTATAAAAGTTTCTGGAGTACTAATTTTTAAGTAGAAAGTTCTCATATAAAATCTTTAAAATTTGTCTTTCATTAATCACGAGATTTTTGGAGACTTTCACAAAAAAAAAATTTTTTGCAATCTTTCTTTTCTTTAACCTTCTATGGACACGCATAATTAAAATTAATTTTTTTTTATATATATATATATATATATATATATATATATATATATTATCTTTCTTTCATTATATTTTTATAGAATTAAAATTTATTTATTTATATTGATTATATTCCATTTATCTTTCTTTCTCTCTTATTATTTATCTCTATTTTCTATGAAAAATTTAAATTGTATTCTTGTAGCTTTTTCTTTTCTTTTTAGTTTTTTTTTGTGAAAAATATCTATTTTTTTTATTAAATTATAAAATTTTATATGAAAAATTTATATATATATATAACTGTTACTTATTTAATAAAGGTCTTAAATTTTTATTTTTTTTCAATTTTTTTATTATATAGGAAGAAGAAGGATAAGGAAAAAGAGAATTGTGAGAACTAACCTATTTGAAAATATCACACCAAATCTACATGAATTCTATTTCAATAAAAGTCTTCAAATGTCTTTTGAATTTCACAAAAGTCTATAAAAAATTTTAAATGAAAATTCATAGAAGTTTATGAAAGATTTCCACAAATTCTATACAAATCTATAAAAGATTCACGAAATTCACAAAAGTCATCACTTAAATTTTTTTTATCAAAGTCTTCAAAAGTCTCAATTGAATACACCCCCCTATTTTTATTTTATTGAAATTGTAAATGTTACACCCCTAACTAAATCACTTCGGAAAAACAGTCACGCCACCCCTCGAAGTGCCACGTGTTCGTCTGAAGTGGTTCCAAAGTGATGCCCACTCTTGACGATCTCAACATGGCGCGCTGCAGGGTGAAGAGTAGAACCACTGAAGTAACCGAAGTGTCCCTCAACTTCGAAGCGCTGAACACTTCGAAGCCCTCCATTGACAGATCCCCCCACCGCTACTGTCAGATATCTCCAAAGATCAATTAATGTGACATCTTCATTGGTCCATTTGATATGACGTATCGACTTTATATCAACTCAACTCAGAAGAACTAATTGCCTGCCCACTCTAAACGCGACTGATTGACGCTTATGAGCGGACGCCTCACACCGTCAGATGCATACACGTGTCTCACATCAAACAGTGCTCTACATCTATAAATACCTAATGGCAAGAGAAAGAGGTAATGAAACTCTTATTAACTTAGCTCTCCATACTAAGAAATATATATTCTCTTCCTCACTCTCTTGCATAACTTGAACATTGTGCCGAACACCCAATACTAACTTGATCGTCGGAGTGTATGCGACCGCCACCACCGCCGCTAGTTCCGGCCGTATGCTTCTGACATTGTGTTGTTCGCACGGAGGATTACGTGGAGTAGCTATCTGTTGGTCACGTTGAGGGTCCAAATCTCGAGGTCAACAGATTGACACCGTCTGTGGAAAATTTTCGTCCAAAAGTTCCACATTGTCCATCAGAAAAGCCACCGGCAAACCACCAACTTACCCTGAAAAAGGCACGTTCTTGAAAAAGAACAAAGTTAACCTACAAAATTCTTAACACCCTCGAAAAAGTAGACAAAATGAGTTATAGTAATGAAAATGCAAATTACGCAGGGCACAGGGATGCCTCTGAAGAAGAGGTAATTAGGACCAATGTCACGCATCGGAGACCCCATTACCGACGTCACCGAGGCAACAGGACAGCAGCGCTCACTAAAGGAATGACTCAAATAGCTGCTGGAATGAGGGACATTGCTGCTCAGAAAGTGGCGATGCGTGAATTCTTCATGCAGACCCGAGGTCATCAGGGTTTCTAGATGCATCAAGGGCCATATCCAGCCTAAGAAATTCTTGCGCCTCATGGCCGTGGCCAGTCGAGCCAGCGCCGGAAACACCCCCTTAAAAGAGAAGTGGGTGTTGATGTCACATTTTACGCACAGGAGAGCCAACCAACAGAACCATCGCTAGGAGAGAACTTCCCATCAGAATACGAACCACAAAGGTCTGTCAGTGTTTTCGACAGAATAGGGCAGAACCTTAGCAATAGGATCTGCTCTATGCAAAGATCAGTTTGACAAGAGCAGGAACAAGGACAAGTACCTTCTCCGCCTAGAAATAGGCGGGAGAGGAGAAACCTAATGGATTGGGGTAGTTGAGAAGAGACACCTCCACCTCCCCAAAATGAATCAAAGGGGGAGGGCTCCGAAAGGCCATGTCGCTCCTACAAAATTGATGACGATGATGACAACCTCCCATTCTCCAGAGAAATTTGAAGTTGCCGGATGCCTGCAAACTTCATGCCCCCTAAAATTTCAAAGTATAAAGGAAAGGGGACCCACAGAAACACCTGACTAAGTACATGACGCAGATGAGCCTCAGAGGAGTCTCGTCGGCACTAAAATGTAGGGCCTTCCATCTAACCCTCACCAAAACTACGAAAGTGTGGTATAGCAGATTACCACCCCTGAGCATCAAAAGTTGGCCAGACTTGAAGAGGCATTTCTAAACCGATACCTTTCACGAAGGGAAGGAAAGCTCCCAATGCAACGCCTGCAAGCTCTGAGGCAAGCTCTGGGCAAGAAGCTGAAAAGCTATCTCTCCAGATTCACTGATGAAATCACATATTGAAAGGAAGTCACTGACAAGAGGCTCTTTCAGCTTTGAAAGGTGGCCATAACATGAACACTTTGTTCTGGTGGGATCTACGTAGCAAGAATCCCACTACCTACGATGAACTGGTAGAAATGATGAGGGTAGAGATTGTCAATGAAGAGATGATTGACCACCGAAACCATACACGTAGGGACTCCCTCCAACTCAGCGACAGGTAGGTCGAAGATCGGCAGCACACCTCATCACCCAACAATGGAACCAGGCCGATCACACGGTAGCCCCTACATCCGGACAGGTGTTGGCTTCAGCCACTCTAAATGCAGTGCCAGTGCTAGCATATGAAAATTTTCTTACCGAATCAAGACCATCCGGAGGAACAAACAACAATCGAAAGAAGAAGAAGAAAAAGCGATCAAACAGGCCCCTGGAAGGGGCAAGGTTCTGCACATTTTACCAACTTTACGGGCACGACACCAACGAATGTAGGGATACTCCTCGATCCTCGAATCGGAGTAACCTGAGGAGGGAAGAATACCCCCGCACGTCCACCTCCCTGAATAGGGAAGAAAGGCGAAATAGAGGCCAATCACCCCAAAGAGAATCCAGGGACGAAGGAGAATCCAGACATAGAGATCAGGCCCCATATAGAGGCCAAGTTATCGGGGAAATTGATACAATCATCGGAGGACCTCACATCGGGGGCAACACTAGGAACGCTCAGAGGAACTACACAAGGGAAGTAAAGGATCCACCAATGATTACTTACATAGTCAATCAGACCCAAGTGACTAATAGGATGGCCTCGATCACTTTCTCTCCAGAAGATGCACAAGGAATTCACCACCCCCATTGTGATGCGTTATTGGTAAGAGTCGTAGTGGCTCGAAACGGACTCAAACGCATGCTCGTCGATAATGACAGCTCGATGAATATACTGTTCGGATCCACCTTTAATAAGATGCAAATTGAACATGGGTTGATCCCCATGATCGACCCGCTATTTAGATTTAAGGGCAACAGCATCATCCCACGAGGGTAAATTACTCTACTTCTCGAGATGGGTCAACCCCTAGTGGCCCATCACTTTATGGAGTTCCTGGTGGTGGACCACGGATCAACTTACCATGGAATATTGGGCCGACCTGCCTTGAAAGATCTTTGGGCATTTATATCCATCCATTACTTGTGTATGAAGTTCCCAACTGAGCAGGGGATTGCTACAGTACGAGGCGACCAAATGGATTCAAGGGCATGTTACCTCAACTCTCTGCAAAAATTTGAACCCCACACTGTTAATGTCATCATAACAGGTGTCACAGACGAAGCCAACATGGACATAGAAATGATCGACGTCCCTGAACAAGGGCATACCTCCGAGTAGGAGGAAGACGTCGACATGGCAGAGGCCCCTGAAGAAGGGCACCATTTTGATGAGTTGGATCCTCAAATTATCGAGTCCGAACCAAATGCGACTCCAATGGAAGAATTGGAAACTTTCCCCATTAGCCATGAAGACCCCGCTCATGTCTTGCGCATAGGAAAAGCAGTATCCCCCGAAGTGAAAGAAAAAATTATAAACTTCCTGAAAAGAAATCTGGATGTCTTCGCTTGAAAGCACAAGGACATGGTGGGAATAGACCCAAGGGTCAGTTGCCACCACCTCAATATCAACTCCTCTTGTGCCTCCACACTGGCAGAAAAGACGAGCTCTCAATTCAGAGCAATGTAAGGCGTTCAAAGAAGAAGTCGACAAACTCAGCCGTAGCGACTTTATCAGAAAAGCTATCTATTCGAAATGGATATCAAACCCGGTCCTCGTAAAGAAACCTAGTGGAAAATGGAGGGTGTGCATATCCCAAGGACATCTTCCCTCTCCTAAGGATAGACCAACTGGTGGACTCTACTACTGGACATGAGCTCCTAAGCTTCATAGATGCATACTCAAGGTACAACCAGATACCCATGTTCCAACCTGATGAGGAATCCACATCGTTCATCACAGACAAAGGTTTGTACTGCTACAAGGTGATGCCCTTCGAGTTGAAAAATGCCTGAGCTACATACCAAAAGCTGGTCAATATGATGTTTGTCGAGCTCATTGACAAAATTATGGAAGTCTACGTAGATGACATGCTTGTTAAAAGCCACCAGGCGAAAGAACACATAGGCACTTCGACCAGACCTTTCAGATTCTTAGAAAGTATAAAATGAAGTTAAATCCTCTGAAGTGCACCTTCGGGGTAGTTTCGGGTCAATTTCTAGGGTATATTGTGAACCAAAGAAGAATCGAGGAAAATCCGAAAAAGATAAAGGCCTTACTGAAAATGAGGTCACCTCAGAAGCCAAAGGAGGTCCAAAGCCTCAACGGTCGGATAGCTGCACTCAACCGCTTATTCTCCAGGGCCACTGACAAGAGCTTACCCTTCTTCAAAATCTTTAAACAAGGAAAGAAATTCCAATGGATGGATGAGTACGAGGAAGCCTTCGAAGCGCTGAAGAAGCATTTAGGAGAGGCACCCCTACTATCAAAACCTGAACCACAAGAACCACTGCTGTTGTACCTGACGATCTCAAATGAGGCTGTTAATGTAGTCCTTGTCAGAGAGGAAAACACGCATCAATTGTCGGTGTACTATATTAACAAGGCACTATTCCCAGCGGAGACACGCTACCAAGATATGGAAAAGCTTGCACTCTCCCTTCTTACAGCATCAAGGAGGTTGAGACCATACTTCGAGGCCCATTCGATTGAGGTTCTCACCAACTTCCCCTTGAAACAAGTGTTGTAGAGAACAAACGCTTCGGGCCGTTTGCTAAAATGGGCAATCGAGCTCAACTAGTTCGACCTACTATTTCGACCCCGAAACGCCATCAAGGGCCAAGCCCTCGCAGATTTCATGGTCGAGTTTACCAAAGCCCCAGAAATGGAGGTGACAATGGAATCGGTCGAGCTCCCAACATGGAACCTGTTTGCGGATGGATTGTCAAGAGAAACTGGCTCCGGAGCAGGAGTTATTTTGAAAAGCCCAGAGGGCCATAAGCTAAACTGCGTGGTCAGGTTCGACTTTAAAGCTTCGAACAACGCTGTGGAATATGAGGCCCTCTTAGCAGGTCTTAGACTAGCAAAAGAAATGCAAGTGAAAAGGCTCATAAAAAGTAGCGACTCGCAGCTTGTAGTAAGTCACGTCAACAAAAAGTTTACAGCCAAAGACAGTGGCATGGCTGTGTATTTAAAATTGGTTACGAACCTAGTCCCTCACTTCGAGTGATTTGAACTGGTTCAGGTCCCATGCCTCAAAAATACACACGCCGATGCCCTGTCCAAATTGGCCAGCAGTAAGGATTCGGAGTTGCTAAAAATTGTCTCAATTGAGCGCCTACCGAAGCCCTCCATCTCTGGAGGCGAAGAAGTACTGTGGATTGAAGGCACTCCACTTTGGATGCAACCCATCGTAGCCTACCTCAAAGATCAATCACTACCAGCCTCGAAAAGCGAGGCGAAGAAATTGAGAAAGAGAGTTGCTCACTTTGTTCTCCATGATGATGTGCTCTACAAAAGGGGCTTCACCTCGCCACTTCTCTAATGCATGGGAGGAGGAGAAGCCGTATATATTCTCAGGGAGATCCATGAGGGAGTCTGCGATAACCACTCCGGAGGAACGGCTCTAGCACACAAAGTATTTCGACAAGGCTACTTTTGACCAACCCTTAAAAGGGACTCTTGCCAGTTTGTTCAAAATGTGACAAGTGTCAACGCTTCTCAAACATTCAAAGGCAACCTTCTCAAAGCCTCTCCGTGGTCACCAACCCGTGACCATTCGCCAAGTGGGGCATAGACATTATTGGCCCGCTCCCAAAAGGAAGAGGAAACACTAATTTTGCCATTCTTGCCATTGACTACTTCACCAAGTGGGTTGAAGCTGAACCTTTGGCAAAAATCACTGAAGCGAACACCACAAAGTTCGTCTGGAAAAATATCATTTGCAGGTTCCACATTCTCCACTCTTTAGTGTCTGATAACGAGAGGCAGTTCGACAACAAAAAGATGCGAGACTTGTGTGACGAACTTAGCATAAGGAAGGACTTCTCAACACCTCATCATCTCCAAGCGAATGGGCAGATTGAGGCAGTGAACAAAACTACCAAGCATACCCTGAAAAGGAAGCTTGACACCTTGAAAGGGGCATGGGTTGATGAACTTTCCCATGTCCTTTGGGCCATTCGAACAACTAGCCGAACTGCAACAGGTAAAACACCCTTCTCCATGACCTACGAATTCGAAGCCACGAGTCTTGTCGAGGTGGGTGTCCCCTCTCATCGTCGGACACATTTTAATGAGATCAGTAACGATGAAACTCGAGTGCACGAACTTCACCTCCTTGAAGAAAGGAGGGATTCATCTCAAATAAAATTGGCTAAGTATCAAAGAAAGATGACCTGTTATTGCAACTCGAAGCCCAGAAACCAAACTTTTCGTAGGGGGGACCTCGTCCTCAGAAGGGTCATCCAATTATCAAAGTCAACTGGGTCCGGAGTGTTTGGACCGAACTAGGAAGGTCCTTATCGCATCCACAAGGAGTCCCGACCCGGCACTTATGAAATCGAAGACATGGCAGGGAAGGTACTTTCTCATCAGTGGAACATTGAACACTTGAGGAAGTACTATCAATGATGTGTATGTCCTAATCCGATCAACATTTTGTCCGGTATTGTAACATTCCATTGTCATGTTGGTTAAGCAATTGGTTCCTCGGTTCTTCAGTGCTTTACATAGGTCAGTTCTACTGTCATAGACTGGTTATTATTGGTAAGTGGAGCTTAATATTTACTTTACTCATAGATACAAACAGTTCAATATAAAAGTAAAGTAAGAAGAAGTAGCAACACTTGGGAAATTTTTAATCTCATTAATATCAAAACAAAGTACAAAATGCGGGCCGAAGTCGTTACAAGGTGTTCCTATTCTACTCTAGAGGCATCCTCAGCTCTGGTCTCCAGCTCGGTCTCTGGGACGACTTCGGTAGATTCCTCGGGGCCCTGTCGGGTCGACCTTCTATAGGCCCACCGAACTTCGTTTCTAATAAAGTCAAATTCGAAGTTGGGTGGACCTCCCTTAGGCGATCCAGCATTGCCTGGGCATTCCACGAGGCCCAGAAGTTAGCAAAATGGTCGTACAGTAGGTGCTCTTGGAAATGATCAATGAAGTTCTGCACCACTGACTTCCCCGCCACCTTCACCTCGACCTTTAGAGATTCGATCTCCTCAGCTTGGGCTCTACCTGTAGCCTCAGATCCACCTTCTCTTGGTTCGAGGCATCCAAAGCCTCAATGGCGAGCCGGTGGTGCTCATTGGCATGATCAATCCTCCTCGTCATAGCAGCCACCTGGCACTCCACTTTGTAGAGCTCGTTCTTCAGCCTCTCCACCTCCTCATTGGTCCTCACCAACTGGCCCTCCACCTTCTACTTTGCCTTCTCCACTTCCAAGGCCTTCTATTGGGTAGTTCGCACCGCATCCTCGTAGTACAGTGCCTCCTCCAGGCGCTTGGCCAGATCCTCCCTCTTGATATCGAGGTCCTTGACCAAGCCCTGAAGTTGGACACTTGTACTTAGAGCCCAGTCGATGCAAGCACTGTTAACAGTAACCAGGTCCTCTGTAGTGCAGGAAGAGGTGTGGTATTTTCACTCCTCGGTCGAATACTTGCTGTGGACCACGACTACGATCGCCGTCTTCGGAGGCAAGGCTTCCAACACCTCCCTCACTGGCTCTTCTTTGTTGAAGCCCAAAAAGTCCACCTCCTTTTATGGACGAGCCCTTTTTCTCCTTTGCTGACTCGACACTTGAGAAATTGGAATGCCAATGATAGGGGAATCGGCCGGGGCAGCAGGAGTCGCCAGCCTCTCCCTTATAGCCACACCAGTAGGGATTGTTGTCTAGTAGAGAATTGGGGTAGCCCTTGCCACTGTAGGCCGCTCCGACAAGCTGGCAGCCTTTTTTCCCTTCCTTTGGAGAGCTGCCTCCGGCTCCTCCTCCTCTTCCTCTGCCTCCTCTGCTGGGAGCTGGAGTTGTTTGCTCGTAGCCACTAGGTCCTCCGTTTGCTTTTTATAAGCAGATGGAGAGGTCTTCAGGGCCCTTATCTCGGTCATCATCTGCTGGCTAGTTTTGAAGTCGAGCCTCACCGACCTCTTCTTGTTGAAATCATCTACAGCAAAAAAAAATGGATTAAAGCAAGTACAATGAGTTCGGAAACACATTACAATAGGTACACTCCAGATAGTTACCTTGGGAGGCCATCAGCTCGTGTGTAACGAAGTAAATATTCTTCCTGACAAGCTCGTTATAAGACCTCCTCTTCGGCGGAAGCTAATAAACGATACAGATTATGTCAAACTCCTCAGCAGAAAGCTCGCACCAAGGAAGAGTATCTGCAAGAATAACAAATAGCTAATTACTGAGCTGATACAAAACACAAAAAACCATAAAGCTCAGTACTCACTAAGTGTAGAATACTTTATGGGGACCATAAGAGGAGCCAGGGGTCTCCCCTCCATTGTGTCCCATCTCCCTGAGGCCCAGCACCATGAGCTCTTCCATTCCTTGATGGAGCTCGGTAGATTAAGCACAAATGGAGTGTGGGAACCACATGAAGTCAGGTAGTGCCACTCCTTGGTCTTGTCACCCCCACCGCTACCTTAAGGATATACAAAGTGTGAAACACCGAAAAGGGCATCTCTATCCCAAACGACGTCTCCTTCCATAGCATCCATGACCCTACCATTTGGCTCCAAGAATAGAAGTTCAGTTGGGTCGGGGCTAGACTATAAGTCCTCAAATCATAACGAAAGAAATGGTGGATCGGCAACCTAATACCAGCCTTAAATAACGCTTTGCTCACAGCTACATAGCCCGACCTAGGGTAACAGGCCTGCTCAAATTTAGCCTACACTATCCAGGATCCTATACTCCGTCCTAAGTCTATCAAGGTTGGCAAGCTTAAGTTTGGAAGGGTAATCAGACGCCCCTCCTGTGTGTGGAAGTGTCTATCGGCTATCAGGCCGCCTCCAAATGTTCCCCCCCAATATCATCTCGAACAATTCCAAGGAGGTCACCAACACTGGCTGGTCAACCTTTACATCTCCAACTACCTCTTCGAAGCGTTACTACCTTCAGAAGCCATCTCTAGAATTCAAAAAACGCAAAGAACTAGAAAAATACTTACTGAAACGAATGGATTGGGGTTTTCTACAGTCGAAAAATAAGAAATGGGCCTCTATACTCGCCGAAAACTGAAAATGCCGTCGAAAAATACTTTAAAATCGTCGAAAATTGCAAAGAATTTTGAGAGCGCCGAGAGCTTAATTTCGCAAAAGTGAAAACCTCTAACAACGCTCAAGTCCTCCTTTTATAGGAAACCTCAGATGATCTTCGCCGTTGAATTCAAACGATGTCAATCTAGGCCTTTTATCTCATCACAAATTTGGATCATTGAAATGAAACGCTAGATTTGATCAACGCCCAAGATCTGACTGTGCCCCTCACGTACGCATAAAGCACGTCACCTCGAATAACAACAGCTGTCAGTAATAAGTGGCCGCAGCAACCCTTTTTCTGGGAACAGACAGCACATCCAACTATCCCCTTGAAAATATGCGACAGCTATCACATCTATTAACGTCATAATCAGATGCTTCAGATCAGAGACAGTCCATCCCAATACGCCTCGGACGACGTACTCAGCTTTGCAAGCTTCAACGCACCTAACGCGAAGATCCCTGTGGGTCATCACCCTGGACACTCCGTTTTCTCAGCTTTACAAAGCTGTGGCCATCTCCCAATGCGTTGTCCCCTATGGGTCAACGCATCGGTAGCAGATGAGCTCTTCAACTAGCTTTACAAGCTTCAACGCACCTGACGCAGAAATCTCTGTGGGTCATCACCTCGGACGTTACATTCTCTCAACTTTACAAAGCTTTAGCCATCTCCCAACGCGTCATCCCCTGTGGGTCAGAGCATCGATAGCAGATGAGCTCTTAACCCAACTTCAAAAGCTTTGGCAACGCCACTGACGTGGAGTCCCTGTGGGTCACCACTTCGATTGCATGATCCCTCAGCTTTACAAGGTTTTGGCCATCTCCCAGCGCGTCGTCCCTTGTGAGTCAACGCACCCGTGGCAGATGAACTTCTCAACCTTCTATTACAAGCTTCGGCGACACCAAGAGAACGCCCTACCCACTCCACCTAGGTCATCACTTCGCTTCAGCCAACACCAGTTCAGCATGCATGCTTATTCCATCCTCCCACATCAGCACTTCATCAGAATCCGTAATACTTACTCTAAGTCCAGCATACACAATCGAGAAAGCAAGTCCACCCATGATATGAATATTTATGCTTGAACTTGGGGGGACCACTGTTACACCTCTAACTAAATCACTTTGGAGAAACAGTCACGCCACCCCCAAAGTGCCACGTGCTCGTCCGAAGTGATTCCAAAGTGATGCCCACTCCTGACAACCTCAACATGGCACGCCGCAGGGTGAAGAGTAGATCCACTGAAGTAACCAAAGTGTCCCTCAACTCCGAAGCACTCCATTGACAAATCCCCCGCCGCCACTGTCAGATATCTCTAAAGATCAATTGATGTGACATCTCTATATGTCCAGTTGATGTGACGTATAGACTTTATATCAACTCAACTCAGAATAACTAATTATCCGCCCACTCTAGACGCGGCTGATTGACGCCTATGAGCGGACACCTCACATCGTCAAATGCATACACGTGTCTCACATCCAATGGTACTCTACATCTATAAATACCCAAGGTTTGGCAAGAAAAAGAGGTAATGAAACTTTTATTAACTTAGCTCTCCATACTAAGAAATATATATTCTCCTCCCCACTCTCTTGCATAACTTGAGCACTGTGCCAATCACCCAATGCTGACTTGATCGTTGGAGTGTATGCGGCCATCATTACCGTCGCTGGTTCCAGCCGTGTGCTTTTGGTCGTATGTTGTTGTGCACATGAAGAATTATGTGGAGTAGTTATTCGTTGGCCACGTGGAGGGTCCAAATCTCGAGGTCAATAGTAAATATATTTTAGCAACTCAACTACCATCCCAAATCTCCTTTGGTTGAGATAATTTAATGAATGGTCACTGAACTTTATTATAGGTTACTACTTGTTCATCGATTTATGAAAAGTTACACGTTGCTCATTCAACTATGCTATAGATTATTATTTACTCATAGAAATTTAAAATGTTACTCATTGTTCACCTAAATTTGAATAAAGTTACTCTTTGCTCACTAAACTTTGCAATAGGTAACACTCATAGAAATGATATGGATGATTGTGGGTAACTTTGTACAGATTTGGGTGAATAATAAGCAGCCTTTTAAATTTCGGTGAACAAGTAGTTACCTATAGTAAAGTTCAGTAAGCAATGAATAACATTTTATAATTTGATGAGCAAATAGAAATAGAAACCTATAGTGAAGTTCAGTGACCATTGATTATATTAACTCCCTTTGGTTTATCAACAATTGCACATACACATAGAATTGACGAGGAACCGCCATACGAAGCGACACACTTGATCTCTGGACGGTAATGCTTGCGAAGCTTTTCCAACTTGTGACGGCATTGGACAACAATCTTTAGGGTGTTGAAAGAGTATCGGGACAGTGATATCTTCAACAACCTCTTGCCATCCACAGTGAAGAGAATATCATTTCTCCTGGTAAGCATCGATCAGAGCCACTATCTCATCATGGGACCAGCACGGTCGAGGTAGGTGGCGTGAGGTTGAATTGCAAGTGATGGACGATAGCTATATGGTACGATTGGGATATGATCGTCTAATGGAGATGAAGACGACAACGATAACATAGTTACCACGGGTGCATAGTATCAGAGAAACTGTAGAATAGAGGATTAGAGAATCGATCCCAAATTAAATACAACGCGAATGTCATGCTGTGACGGTGACAACGGACACCACTGTCCATGGAAATTTGTTGGGTGAATGTATCTGTGGGCAGATCTCTGTGTGTAGATCTATGTATGGAAACGACGTTGATCTGTGCAAATGTGTGGTGGTAATGAAGTGGCGGTGGTGGTTGGCGTAGATGGTGGTGTTTTGTTGGATGTATTTGTGATGAGTTGTAATGGAGTTTTTGTGTGTGATGCGTTTGGAAACAGTGGTGGAGAGTCGACATCGGCTTTTTTTTGTTGTACTAGTGGTGGTCGGAATGAATGGGTGGACTGAGGAGTAGCTATGATCAACTATTGGATAATTATGACCAATAAAATTAATAAATCGTGATCAGTAAATAATACGTGATATAAGAAATGTGTGATGATTAAGAGGGTATTTGGTGAGGATAAAAATTAGATTTTTTTAATAGATTGTAATAGGAATTTTTTTATTGTATGATTGAAAAGTTGTGGAACCCATGAAAGATGTAGTTAATATTAATTATTTGTCTTTGACTTAAATTAAAATCAGATTTTAATCCTTCCCAAACATGCTCAAATTTGAAATTGTGAAATATAATTTGTCTTCATAATCGATAAATAAGTTATGACCAATTAATTTGATAGTTTATGATCGTTAAATAAGTCGTGGCCAATTAATTTGACAATTTGTGACACATAAATAAGTTGTGACCTACAAAATTTGTGAGTTGTGACTGTGATGTTCTATGATTATGACTAGTATGAAATTGTAATCATAAATGGTAATATATTTAATTATTTATTTAATTAATATCACACCCTTGATTTAAGAGAGAATCTTTTTAAAATAAATTAACATATTTATTGTCTGATTTTTGAAAGAAAAAAAAATTCAAGTTTATCAATTTTGAAATGTATCCTTAAATCTATGTAGTTATACATTGTTATGAAAATTACATCCATACCTACAATTTAAAAAATTCAATTTCAAAAATCAAGTTATAACTATTTTTTTCTTTTCAAAAATCAAGTTATAATTATTATTTTTAATTTAAAAACATATATATAATCCCTCAACTAACAATCATACCTACGAAAACCCAAAACCCTTAACATTTCACCCAATTCAATATACCAACTCAACGACCACACTCTCTTACACATGTCGGTGCACGATACGATGGAGTCACAACAACGAGCCACACACAATGGCACTCGTCTTTTCCAAATCATCATTACTGTTTGCAACGACTATTACCTTCTCTAAAGCAGCTCTATTGATCACCTTCTCCAGAAGTTGCAAAAATCAGATTTTCTTGTTTCTCTCTCTTTTTCTGATTTTGTGGTGGGCAAAGTTGGGGCTGATTTGTGGTGTATTGAAAGTATAGATAGTAGTGGTGGGTTTAAAAACATTTTTGTTGGGCTGTGGCTATGGAATGGTAGAGGTGGAAGAGATAATGGATTTTAGCAATCATTGGTGGTGGTTGCTGATGCAGACAATGGTGGTGTAGTTGTGGTTGGTTGGAGTTGCAGGTGGAAGTGGTGGCTGTTGGAGCCGGTAATTGTGGGGTGGGATACAACGACGATGTGTTTGGTGGTGATGGAGATGGTGGTATTGGCGGTAATGGGAGCTGGTGGTGGCAATTCAAGAGATAGAGGTGGTCATGAATGGCAGTAGTGGTGGTGACGGTGATGGCAGCAAGGTAGTGTAGCGTTTGGTTGGTGCCGATGGTGGAGTGGAGTAGGGATGTAATGAAGAGTGTTCGTGACTAATTATTGGTGATGACCAATAAAATCGTTAATTTGTGATCGATAAAATAGATAATTAGTGATCAATAAATAATATGTGACTTAAAAAATGTAAAATTGCGACTAAATTTGTAATTGTGACCAATTAATTAGATAATTTGTAACCAGAAAAACTTGTGCGAATTAATTTGATAAGTTGTAACTTATAAAATTTGTAATTTATGATCAAAAAATAATAAGTGACCTATGAATTTGATAATTTGTGATCGATAAATAAATAATGACCTGCAAAATTTGTGATTTGTAACCGATAAATAATAAGCGACCTATTAATTTTATAAATTGTGATGGATAAAGAAATTGTGACCTATAAAATTTGTGAATGAAAAATAATACGTGACCAATTAATTTGATAATTTGTGACTAGAAATAACTTGTGATCAATTTAGGGGATATTTGGGAACGATTGTGTAAAACCCACAATTGATTTTTCTGTCAAATCATCATGAAATCCGTGAATGGAGTGCATTTATTACTCAGACATATTCTCATATTTGCCCTCATATTGGTGCGACCATCACGTGAATGCTGAAAAGAATCCAAAAAAACTATGTGTAAAGACCATTGACCATTCAATGCACGAATAGAGCATGCCAACAATAGGCGATCCCACAATTGCCGCAGTTTTAAAGTGAGACGTGAATTCTTGGAAAAAAAGAAGAAGGAAAAGAGACGTGAATTCTTGGAAAAAAATTCATCCCTTCATTACAATTCAGTAACCACAATCGAAAATTACATACAGCCAAAACAGAGATTTATTGTAAAAAAATAGATCGAGTATGCTTAAAACGTCGAATAAACCGTGAACGTCACTGTTTTTGTGCCAAATAATCTCTAAAACGATCCCACTTGTTCTGTTGGATTTTTGGCACGTGTATTTCAACAGCAAGTTCTTCGTGTTCATCTAGTAGCTCGACCTTTGCTACTTTGGGGTCCATCTCAACTCTCGTGAGTTTCATCAACCACGCTTGCTCGTCGGAGAAAGTTTTGAATACCTATAGTTGCTATTACAACAGGTGCTTGTACTTGGAAAGTATAACTTAACATACGATCGAGTATTTTCCAAACTCCAAATACACATTCGATTACGTTTTTGCATGATGAGTGCTTGAAATTGAATTTCTCACGTGGATTTCGAAAGTTATGCCTGCATCCTGTCTCTCCATTAAAAAATTGCTGAAAATGACACAATATATCGGCACCCTTATATGGGGCCATGTACTTAGGTCAATGGACGAACCCTGAGTCTACCAAATAATATTTTTCATTTGCTGGTTGCGGGAAGTGAATCTTAGGATTGTATATAGCCCTAGCTAAGATTCTAGCATCGTGAGAATTGCCCGTTGTACTAGCTAGCACAAATGTGAAACACAAATTAAAATCACATGCCGCTAGTACGTTCTGCGTAGAAATTCCTTTGCATCCGATGAAACTCACTCGCTGGTCCTGGGAAAGGACGGCTCTAACATGAGTATCGTCAATCGCTCATATTCAATCCTGAAATAGCGGATGTTTGTTCCAATTCAGTACATGATATTCGACATCATGATTATAGTTTGGATCCAGTCGAATTAAGACCTCGAGAACTCAAGGACCGCTTCAAGGACAAGTTTGAAGTAGTGTCCAACGGTTTTTAATGAATGGTTGAATAGTTCCTGCACTTGTCTATAGCCTTTTTCGTGCGCTAAAATACACAGAAACATATCCACTTGCTCATACACATCTAAGTGTTGTCAACTGCGAAGATCGTACTTGTCGTAAAGGATACGCGTAAACTTTCGCAGCATAGCAGGATACATGCGGAACTCTACGTAACATTGTTTTAGATTGCAGTTCATCGCATTCATCAGACCATTCCGTGTGAATGAAAATCGAGAAATACGACATATTTGTTCGCGATAATGATTATGTACAGCGACGTCAGTCACACGACAGAATCGAAACCACTCGACAATATTTGCTTAGAGCTCTTCCAGAAAAGCGTCCTCACCAAGTTTGTCATCGGAGTTTGGTTGCAACATACTAGTTATATTATAATGTGCCATACCAATGAAATAAAAATGTGACACTATGTTTTCAACTGGTGTGAAAATGTGTAAGTATGCCTATCCTTTTATAGACTGCGAGAACTGATAAAAGTAGGGAATCTAAACGATTAATGCTTACTATAGGCCTGTGTGCAAATTGAAGTTGAATTGAAAGCTATGAGTGATGTGAACTATACTTGTACCACTGAGTACTTGTTTAACAATTATTAACAAGCATCCAACTGCATCTCTTGTCATGTTTGCCTAGTGTAAATATATGAGAATCTCTGATTTAGAATCTACTTATATATGGTAGAAAACAATCCATAATACAAATGACAAACACATAACCAAATTACAATCAGCACTTGTTCATTTCAAACATACGAAAAACCCACCCTAATGCTTTTGCTTGAAAAAGAGGTCCACTCCTCCCACTTGAACAGAAACTTCACCGAGGCTGTGCTTTATGATACTCTTGCTAATTCCATTTCACCAATGCAAAATTTTCATTTGCATTGTCTTGCACATCCAATATCTCCCTGTTGCGTTTTTGGGAAAGAAATGTACACGTCCAGAAGTATAGATCAATATTTTTTTCACTCGACCCGTTGCCAATAACTCCTGTATGCATGTCTTTGGGTCCAACACAGGCAATCTGATGAGGTTGTCGAGTTTGGTAGCAACCCTCTCACTGGCCATTGTCCCGCGATCCACAGAGAATGATAGCTCCCGAGCGAAAATCTTTTTCTTCTTTTCTTTTAACTTTTTGGTGCCTGTTTTTCGTTTGTCTCCACTTTGTCGTCTCGAGATATCCATACTTGCTGCAGCCACATCTATTTTTCATCCTCGTCACTTGAACCTCTGCTCTCGATAGCGACTGAGATCTTATCTTGATGGTCTTCATATTCATTGTCCTCAAACATTGCAAATCTAGTTCGATATACCTTAGAAGGGGTGACTGCATACTTGTCAAGGTCGAACGTATCCCCGAACAAAGCTTTGTATCCATACACATCTTGACAGTCTCTGTCCTTAAATTCTTTGTAGTCTTTATTCTCCTGTCGTAATACAAATGGAAAGGATTTTACACACATTATGTAGAAATGCGAATAAAAGTTACGTGTAGGATAACGAAAGCCAAACGCAATGAACATGAAATCGGGCGCATGCCAATGAATTGTTTGTTCCCGTTACACGTCGATTAAACTTGCAACAATTATCTATGCAGCAGTACAAAATCTCAAAAATAAATAAAAAGCGAACACAAGAAGTTAAGGACAATCCGCTAAACCTACAACATATATATGTAACACCACTTCCAATGTAAATGAACAAACGCTTACTTCAACGCATGCAGATACGATAATTCGAAAGGTTGTATATGAAACGATGGTACCTTAATTTTTTGGACCCACTACTTTTCCAAAGCGCAGATTATGCTAGTCGATGAGTCATAGGCAATACCGCAAGAGTTGATCAACTTCTCTAATCTCTTGTGTTTCGTTCGGAAAGTATCCCATCGATTTTGAGCTGCTGCTTAGTCCAATTGTGGCTGGAGCTTTTGTTAAATAGGTGAATGAGTGTCTCCCAACCGTGCTTGGTGAAGCACTTTCCATTTCGATGTCCGTCGTCGATGATGATTCGTAGGTGACAACAAACACCTTCGTCTCGTAGTCATTCCATTGCCCATTCTTGCGAGGCCCCAACTGACTTCAAACGAGAGGGATGTTGGAGGTGGACGAGTGTGGGTAGTTGCCCATCTGCACCAAATACCACCACCAACAATCATTGACAAGTAAAAAAAGGACGTACTAAGATCGGGAATGAGTACCGTCGACGGAAAAAATGAGATTTTTGAGTTGAACATACTAAAAAAAGAAATAGATCCATGGTGTTTGACGATCAAAGTGTGGAAGGGTGTCAAGGACACTGGTGAAACAAGAAATAGGCGTTCGAAGCAAGTTCAAAGTGTCATCCCGCTGCTAGCTGCTGACAATGAAATGCCTGAAATGCTAATCTTCTACTGGTTGAAAATGGTAAAAGATGGGAGTGAGAAAACGAAATAAAACTAGCTGCTAGTTGCCTGACTTCTCATAGCTGATTCAAACTGAAAGTTAGGACGAGAGAGGACTACATGTCGTCAGCCATGAACAAATTTTTCTCTCTCGTTTTTAGCAAAATTCGTCTCAATTGGGCTGAAAGGGAAAGTGGATTCTGCTGTTGGGGACGGTGGGTGAGAGAGATGGAAAATTGATGTGGGTAGGTGGGTTGTTGGTTGTATCTAATGGAAGCAATGTCAGAAAAGTGTGCAGGAATTGAAATTAAAAAATGACTAGAAAATGCATAACGGTCAAAGTTGCAATTAGAAACTACTTAAAAGCACACCTAGACACACGCCTAATAAGTTGTGACTTATAAAATACTTGATTTATAATCGAAAAATAATACGTGACTTATTAATTTGATAATCTGTAATCGATAAATAAATTATGACTTATAAAATTTGTGATTTATGATGAGGAATAATACTTGACCTGTTAATTTGATAAAATATGATCAATTAAGAAATTGTGACTTACGAAATTTGTGATTTGTAATCAAGAAATAAATAGTGACGTATAGAATTTGTGATTTATAACTATGAAGTCTATAATTGTGACTAATACATAATTGTCACCATAAATTATATAATATTGTGATCTTAATGGGTTTAATTAATAAAATATTTTAAACTAATTATCCAATAAATTAAATTTAATTAAGACATGATTTTTGAAATAATAAAACTAATTTCTTAATTTTGAAATTGTATTTTGCAACCACCTTATATAATGTTACCTATATTTTTCCCAAGTGAAAATTACATCCATCCAGACATTTCAACTTCACAATTCAAAAATAAAATTTAGAACTTTTTGATTCAAAAATCAAATAATAATTCAATTTTATAATATTAGTAAATATATTATAAAATCAAATTAATACACATATCTATCCACCCAACCCAACTACCCACCCATTTTCTTTTATCTTGTATCTCTCTATCATTCCTTTGTCTCTTTATACTAGTCGATGTCACGTGCGTTGCACGATTATTGTATTTAATGTGTCTTTATTAGCGTGATGTAGAGATTTTAGTTTTCTTGGCTGATTATGCTTTTGAAGTTTGAATTAATTTTTTTGACATGGATCTTCTCTGCCAGTTAATAAAAATTAGATTTAAAATTGTGGAAATATAAGTAAAAGATAATTTTAGTAAAAGATAAAATTGTGGGAATATAAGTAAAAGATTTAAAATTAGATTTTTTAGCACTGCTTTCGTGCGGGGAGTCTCCGCACAGTCATTTCTACCCCCATTACCTTGCTTCCTCTCTCTTTCTTACTATACTGAGGGTGAATATCAAAGGGTTGTAAAGGAGAGAGAGTTGGTGTATGAAGGAAAGAATGGAGTGGGCGTAAAACTAGAATTTATTAGTGAGGGTTAAATCATTCAAATCAATTGCTTTGGATTCACATTAACATGTTTAAATTCTGAAAATCTTGGTTTTTATTTTCATAATTCAGTATAAATTATCTGATCTATCACTGAGACAACTGAGTTTTGAGAAAAATTCGAAACCTCACAGATTCACTCTCGTTTGTTTCTCACTTTAATGGGTTTTAGTAATCTTGCTGAATTATGAGTGGTATACTTGATTCCATATATTTTGTGTAATATATTGAATGGAGATTTAGTTCCTTAAATTCTTAATAAATTTTCCATCTGGCATCTGGGTTCATTTCAAAACCCTCAGATTCTTTGTTATTTTTCAGATTGTGTGGATCTTCAAGAATATGTTAGAGGATATGGTGGATGGTTTGCCATATATAATATTTCATTTGGGTTCTCCTTTAAATTTCAAGATTTATATTTTAGCTTAGAGGGAAAATGGGTAGAGAAGAAAACATGGATTTGAGCAATTGTACTGGTAGTGGTGGCGGCGGCGGTGGTGGTAGATCGAAAAAGGAAAAGCAAAAAAAAGTTCCACAGAGAAGATTAGGTGTGGCTCAACTGGAAAAGATTAGATTAGAACAACAACAAAAATGATGCAGCATTAATATCAGCTAATCTTTTGGCCAAATCTATTGTTTCACCTTCTTCAAATTCAATCCCTTTAGCCCCACCATACAAAGAGATTAATCACAGAAAAAACGAGAGAATAATTAAAGAAGTGAGAGAAAAAAATGATGATGATGAAGAAGAAAGATTGTGTCAGGGTTTGCGTGGGAAAATGGCTTCACTATCTTTTTGAGTAAGAAAAATGGGTATGGCTGATATCTAATTTCTACAGTGAAATCACTATTTAACTACAGTAGAAGTTCTAACACTATTACAATTACAGTAAATTTTATTCATCTTTCTATAAGTAGTTAGATATCTCTCCATTCTCTCCCCTCTTTATCACACATCACCATCGAAGATACCACATGCACCGTGGTGATTAAAATGCTACCTGAAGATCTACCATTCACTGTATTTTTACTTTGAAAGAAGCATTAGAACATGAATTAAGATAGAATCAAAGGAGAGTTTGTCTCGCGAAAAAGTGAATGATACATATGCGATCTCGATTTTAATAGTAAGATTTTCAGCTGTGTCAAAACGATTTTTTTGTCCAAATTACATTATAGCAAGGAGATTGTTTATGATTTGATATCAGTATTTAATTTTAAAAAAAAAAAAAGGTTGAACCCCAACTTTGAGGGCCCCGCCCCGCCCCTAGAGCTTTGTAAGGGAGGTAAATCGCGGGATGTGCCTCAGCAAATCAGGGAACAAGATTTACCTGTACACTGCGCCTACAAGGAATATCAGTATTTAATTTGTACGTATTAAAGGTTTAGATGGAATGCTGGAGGTTAATAGAGTTATATTAGAACTCACAGATTTGAAATTGGAGAATATATTAGTGCACATGATGAATGGGGTGATTATGTATTCTGAGTTTGAGGAATCGGTGCACCCTAACGGTGATGAAGAAGATGGAATTGATAAATTTCATTATACTTGTTTGTACCAAATTACTACTTATATATATCCTTTGTTTCTTTACTCTATTAAATAGATCGATAAAATTTTAATTTATTTTCTTTAATAACATTCATGTCGATCAAATAACTCAATCACTTTATCATGCATCCAAGGTACGAGTTTAACTTCCACAGATCTGTTTTCATTTCCCCCTATTTGTTCCTTTTTGTTGGAGTGGTGGTGGGTATTGGTTTGTTTGAGATGTAGATGACGACGGTGATAGTGGTGATTTTCATAAGGTGGTGATGGCGGTGGTTTTGCGATGATGGTGTTGATGACAATGATAATGGAAGCAATGATGAGATAGTGGTCACAAGTTGTAACGTTGGTCACAAATTGTTTGGTTGATTGTGACCAATAAATTGGTTAATGTATGACCAATAAACAATACTTGACTAATGAAATAGATAAATTAAAATCAATAAATAATATGCAATCTAAAATTTTGTTAATTTGTCTGTAAAATAGAAAGAGACAAATATATCAATTTACTCCCTCAAACATTTTAGTTCCCTCCATATTTGTCATTCAATTCAGGTTGGGGATATAAACAAGTCGAATCGACTTGTGAGCGATTTGGGTGAAAACGGATCGAGCTTACTTTGACTGATAATTTGTAATCATGAAATAAGTAGTGACTTATAAAATTTGTAATTTGTGATCAATAAATAAATTGTGACTTATAATTTTTTTAATTTGTAAACAATGAATAAATTGTAACATCAATTTTGATTTGTGACTGTAGAATAATTTATGACTTAAATATTTTTTATTTGCGATCGAAAAATAATTTGTGATCAAATTATATAAACTTGTGACCTTAATATATTAAATTAAATAAAGTATATATTTATTTAATTATTTCAAAAATAAATTTTAATTAATATCCAATTTTTGAAATTTTAAACCTTATTTCTTAATTTTGAAATATATCATATTTAATCTCTTAAATATGAAATTTTCCCTTTTCTCAATCAATTATCGTACTTGTGTAATTGAGTTTTTCGATTTAAATATGTGGGTCAGGCTTGGATTATGAGTATGGGTGTCTTTCAGGGTTTAAAAGTTTTGGGTTTCGGTAATGGATATGAAACCCAAACTCAGAAACCAAGCCAAAATCTTTATAAAAAAATTGAAAAATCATGATAATTTTTAATTTTGCAAAAATACATCAACTACATTGAAACTCAATGTTTTACATTTTACCTAAGTTTATAATTTTTCAAAAAATTAATCATTTTTATTCAAAATCAATATTTTGATTTTACATTTGAAAACAACATTTTTACAAAAGTAACATATTGCTTCACCTTATGTTAATTTCTATTTGAAAATCAATGATTTGCACGATAAGCATATTATGCTAGCATGTATTACATTGTATAATGAATTTTCTCCTCTCTGAGACCATATTCAGGTAATGTGGCATATGATGTGAAGGTAGTGCTAGGCATCCTTAATCGAACTTGGTTAACTAAACCATTAGGGAGAAAAACTATGGGTTATTTTCCATTAATGCCCTTGTTACTTTAAAAAACAATAGCTTACTTCTACTAGCATATTTTCCATGAGAATATATCTCCTCTCCTAACCTGTCGAACGCTCTTCGAATTGATATCATTATCTTCGTGATTATTGTGAAGAATTTCAGTTTCAATCTCCAATGCTCTACCTCGACTAAATTCGCCTCCATTTGACTCATTTTTGAATATTTTTTATGGTAATTTTAGTTTCGAACAAATTGATGAGATCATGGTTGCCTTTTTTCTTAATTTCTCACAAACGGTTACAATTTGTTATCTCAAAATTGAGTTTAACAAATTTTTCTCATCTAGTTAGGATTTTTCATTTCTAAATTCATTGACTTTATGCTTAAACGGGAGAACAAGAGAAATGCCTATTTAAAATGTGGATATTGAGATTTGCATGCCATGGTTCTTAACTATACCTATGTATAGATTTCTAATGAGGTCAAGAGGGGTAATTAAGTCCTTTGCGTAAATGTGCTCTTCAATCATTAGTTTTTACACTCTTATTCATACGTTTTTAATAACGATTTTTGATGATGTGGAATGGCTGACAAAGTTAATTACAAATATATTTGGTCTCCTTTAATGCTCAAGGTTGATTACAAGGCTTCACTTAAACAGTGTAACCTTAGTTCGTACATAGTTTATTTGACTTTAAAAAAGTTTATTGGCAGAGGTATAGATTTGTTATTTATCTTTAATTTAATTAACAACATGCCAGATGGTTATGAGTAATATTGAAGAGTACAGACTGGATAAAACGATCTCTGCATGGATTTTGCATTCCAAATTTGGGTAGGTAAATTCCTGAATGATGAAAACTCACAAGAACAGTTGAAAATTGGAGGGGAAGAAATAAGTTGAACAAAAAGGAATTAAGTGGGCCGGATTACAATTGGGCTGTTTAAGAGATGAAGTTGGGCTTTTTATTAGTCCACTTAAAATATTGAGAAACTTAGGCCTGAGCTTGTATCTAGGCTCCCGTTTGGCTCCCATTAAATTTCATTTTTTCTCACCTATTTTCAATCACATAATTTTTCATAAAATAATATTACACGTAAATCGAAATTTTTTTTTCAACCATTCATTTAAAAAAAAAAAAACACTATCCAGCCATTTTCATTTTCAGAAAATGGGGGCCAAACGGGGCTAGATATTGAGAAAATCAGGTTTTTTGCATTTTTTCTAATCATTAAATTTTCACAAAAGTAAAATTCCAATATATATTTCTTTCTCACTCATGAGTACTGTGTCTATATCCAAAAATTCTCAAATCAAATCAAAAGTGTGATTCTTTGAGGTCACACTTCAATTTCAATGATTTATTTCCAACGTCAAAACAACATAGTTCTTACCTTTCAAAATTGCATGAGCACGAGATTATTCTATGTCGCGCTTCAGTATAATTCCCCAAGCATTTCTATAAACTCTGAAACTTGTATTGTTTTGTATCAAAATTTTTGATTTTGATTTCTTAGTTATGGATTGGAGAGATAAAGTGGGATTGATGCCACAATGCCAATTATATTGTCATATAATAACTATTAGTGATTTTTTTTAAATTTTTTTTTTTTCAATTTTATAATACAGTCACAAATCTCAAGACATCCCTGAATTTCTTAATTTTTATAATTGTGACTGTAATATACTAGAGAGAAAAAGAGATGAAACTAGAAAAAAAGTCAGTAAATTTGTTATCAAGAACCAAGGCTCCATATTTCTATGAAATAATTAGGGTTACAAGGAATACAACAGTCATAATGACTAACGTTGCAAGGGTATAACAGTCATTTATAAATATTACTATATTTACAATACTCCCCTTGAATGATTATTTATACAATAACTATCTCGTAAAAACATTATTTGACAAAAATTCGATGGGATGAAAATGTCAACAAATGAAAAGAAAGTACAAATGATTTAGAGCAACGAAATATTGCCTCGTTAAAACTTTGTCATTGAAATCCAATCGAACAAAACTTTATCAAAGGAAAAAATAGTACAGTTACTCCCTTTAATTTCAATTATTGTATCGAGTAATCCATATCTTGTATGTCAATGTCTTCAATATTAATATCTTGTACGTCAATATTTTCAAATAACACTATCTTCATATAAAATATTTATCAATATTTAATGACAGTAGTGATGTTTAAAGATCATTTTTCATGGAAGAGAACAAAATATTGTATATGATTTCATTGGATTGAAAAAAAATTTTGGTTCTTCATTGAATGCCCATTTGAATTTTTAATTTTGTATCATTATTGATCCAATGATGATACAACTAGTCATGGCAAAAAAGTCAAATTGAACTTCTAATTTAATATAAGTTATAATTCAATTATTTTATTTCGAAGAATATAATTAAACATTATATAATCACATACCATTCAAATAGTCAAATTAATTAATGTCCTCGTAACATTAGTTATATATTTTCTTTTAATGATAAACACGATTTCAAAATGATACACTTCGAGACATGTTCTACTCCAATAATACGTTGTATTTTATTTTTACTCCTTAAAAAATAATATGTCAATATTCTTCTGAAACATTGAAAATTATAATCCATACTCTTTAAAAACAATCATATGTTATTATAATAAATCATATAAGGATTTACACTTCAAGATTAAAAAAAGATAATTTATATTAAATTGTATTTAATTATGCTCTTCAGGAGCAAGTAATATCTATCTAGAATATTAATCAACAATAGTGTGCTACTTCGAGAGCACCAACAAACTATTATTTAGAAATATGAAATCTTTAGACCATATTTTTGTAATAGAATATTATTATTTGCATAGTTGTGCTTTTTTGGGAGTAACAACGAGATATATTACCAATTTACGTTTATAAAATAATATCTACAAATATTTAATCAAGTTAAATATATTAATTACCATACAGACATGATAAAAATTATTTATCAAATATACATTAGGAAAAATTTTCACATATGAATTGATTTCGGCAAAAATAGATATATATGTGGCTCATAGAAAAATTATACAAATTTAATGACAAGTAAAACCATGTAACAATACCATTATCGATAATAACAAATTGTTGGCACTTTTGTGTTCATGAATTGCTGATTCTGGCAAGGAAATATTGTAGCAGGATTTTCGTGTTGATCTTTTTGGAAATTGAATTTTTTTATCAATTGACGAATAATCGCTTTTTCGTCTAGTCAGACATTAAGGTGAATGATCAACCTATTCTATACTAAAATAATTAAAGAACATGAACAACAATATCGAGGATAAATCTCACAATTGATAGTTTTTCTTCTCTCGAAAAAAAAAAAGTACATTAATCGTTGTTTAGTTTTGATTGTTCTTAGAAACTTATTTTTGGGCTTCGTGATGGTTAATATCTTTGATGTGGAATCATGGGCGGACCTAGGAGGGATTATAGGGTCAATTGACCCTCTAGATTTTGGAAAAAAGAAAAAATGTGTTTTGCTTTTTTTTTTTTTTAATTATTATTATTAGAAGATACCCTATAAATTTTATTTTTGACCCCCTAACCCAAATCGTCTTGGTCTGCCTCTGTGTGTAATTGTTTGACAAGCTAAAGAACGTGCCTTCAATTTGGCTATAATCTATTGGCTAACGAATGAACTCCAGAATTAACAATTCGATTGCAAAATTAAACGTTACGTGGAAAGTATAATCAAATTGAAAAGGAAATGCATAGCTCAAAGTGAATTCTGGGTACGAAATATTGTACAAGAACCCAGAAAAGGTAAAGAAAAAGAAAAAGTTTTTGAGACCAAAATCTGCTTTTAGATTTGTTTGCTAATTTTCTAAAAGTGTTTCTGCAAGTTGTAAGATTTTTTTAAGAAAGTTGATCTAATGTAATTTTTTCTAAAATTACTTACGGAATAGGAATTTTTTTTTTCAAATTAGTTTTCAAATAAAAAAAATGTGTAATTTCTTTCGAAAGTTATTCTACATAGAGTAAAAGCAAATTAAAAGTCATGTCAAACGAATCTTTAGTACTAAATAGTGTGTCAGTACCAAGTTCATATTTGGTTTAGATGAAATTCAAATTTTAAGTAGATTTCAATAAAAATTAAGAATGCACAGTTGAAAAGTTGTGAATTCCATTAAACATATATTTAAAATTAATTATCAATTTTAATTTTAATCATATTTTGTTTTAATTGAACCAAACATAAGTTAGAAGGTGTTACACGTCCATTTTGTTGGAAAAATGAATTTTAGAATAATAGATTGATGAGGTGAATGAAAAATAAAGAAAAGTTTTTTATTCATGTATAATATTATTTTATAAAAATTATCTGATTAAAAAGAAAAAATAGAAAAATACATTTTAATAAAAATAGAAATCAAATGGGGCCTTAAATTAGCGACTTAGCATAAAACAGACGGCGTGTCACGAGGTATCTAGTTAATACTACGTGCTAAACGAGGTTCAAATCAATCAAAGGAAACGTGTTGAACAATCCAAGAATACATGCTAGAGATTGAACTTGTGTTTGTAAAAGATAACGTAGAGTAATTTTCACTAAAATTTGATTACATTACGTGGAAAGTAGAATCACTATTTGAAAAGGAAATGCAAATGCATAGCATGCGAGATATGTGGCACCAACTTGATTTATTCTATTTCACATCACAGATGTCCAAAGGAAGATTATCTAAATATATATTATGGGCCCGTTTGGTAGGGATTTTGAGAATTGATTTTTTGATCGTTAGAAGAAAAGTGGTGTCCACATGTGAGAGAAGAAGTCAAAAATTACCGCTTGAATAGTAAAATAACGGTCAAAAAATCAATTTTTTGGGGCAAAAAATCCCTACCAAACGGGGCCTATATACAATCAATAATGGCTCGATGCCAATTAACCAATGCCATTTGTTTAGATAATAAACTCACAATCAACCATGGTTTGACTTATTATTCACCATAGGTATATTAATTAAATCTTTATGTATAAGAATTTTCCAGTACCCACTTGTAAAAGAGGTTCGTCAAGCAAAGATAGTACCAATAAACGAAGGTCCACAACATAAAAATTAAAGTAAAAATGAATAAATTACTTTTTTTTATATAAGTGAATTATTGATAGCAATATAAAAATTACATTCAAAATAAGCGATTTTTTTCACTTAAAATCATGGAAAAAAAATCTTACCTGAAGATATTTACAAACAAAGAGTTACTAGAAAGTACTCTACCATCAAATATTCATTGAAATATTATTCAGTCATTTTAAAAGGAACTCAACACCATTTAGTTTTTTTTTTTAAATATTTAAACTATAGAAAATCATCGGTAGTATTTTCAAGTGTTCAATAAGGCAAATATATTGAAATTGGTTGCATTAAAACTTATTAATAAATATCTTCATCTAGAATTTATTTACAATGTCACAAGTTCACAAAAACAACGTTCATATGACCTAGAAGAATCCAATAATCTTTGGAAAAAATTCATATTTAAGGTATATTCTTTACATCATTTCAAAAGTGAGGTAAAAAGTTAGAAAATTCAAAATTCAAGTTTGTATTTAATTAATTAAAATTATTTATTAAATAAATATATTAAAGTCACAATTAAACAATTAATTATCACAAATTTAACAGATTTATTTACTAGTCACATATCATCAAATTAATTGGTCACGGATTATTTTGAGGTCACAAATTGAAAATTTTATAAGTCATATATTTTTTTAGTCACAGATTATCAAATTTTAAGGTCACGGACCAAATCGTTAAGCTCACAGATTATTGTTTTAGTCAAGATCGTCAAATTTTAAAGTCATCAAATCGGTGAGGTCACAGAATATTGTTTTAGTCACAGATGTCAAATTTTAAAGTCACAGACCAAATTTTATGGTCACCCCCACCACCAGTCCCATCTAGGACCAATCTTGATCACAAAACACGACCACCCAATCGCCGCTTGCACCACACCCAATCCCGATCCGATTCCACCGCAACACTTGGTCACAAATACTATTCATCACCACCATTGCACCTCTATCACGTCACAACAATCAGTCAACACCACAACACACTGCCTAAGCCACAACTGCACCACTGCACAGCACCACACCAATATTGCACGCACCCAACCACTGCACCACCACCTCCACCTCCACTACACACCTCACTGCACCATAGCACCACCAACACACAGTTAAATTCGACAGCGCGGTGGATCTGCTTCACCTTCGTGAGCAGAGAGAAGAGGTGCTCACACGCTAGGCAAATGCAAAGGCTCCTGCCTATCACCTCGCACAGTAGCGCTAGGCCG
>NC_036250.1:17040648-17069355 GCF_002742605.1 Olea europaea var. sylvestris | reverse complement strand
TATTCTAGAAGAATATTTGCTTATGTAGAGTACAAATTCTAATATTATATTATTTAATTTGAAAGGTAGAATGAATTGTTAATGTCAATATTTTAGAAGAATATTAATCTATTTCTATGTAAAATCACGAATTAAATTACCCAATTTCTCTATGTGTCTATTCTTGCATACATATTATATATTGATGTTCTAGTTAAATTTTACTTGCTCCCGAAAAGTATAGTTAAATACGACCTAATGAAAATTATATTTTTGCTCATAAAGAGTAAATCTCTACATAATTTATTATAATAATATTTAATTACTTTTGAAGAACATGAATTATAATTTACAAATTATAATAATATTTAATTGCCCATAAAGATCATAAATTATAATTTTCAATATTTTAGAAGAATATTGATATATTGCTCTTGAATAAACGATAGTAAAATAAAATACGCTCTCAAAATAACACATGCTTCGAAAAATATATCATTTTGAATTCATGTTTATCGCTAAAGGAAAATATATAACTTGTGTCATGTTGACATCGATAAAATTATACAAGTATATAATGTTTGATCATATTTTTCGAAATTAAATAATTGAATTATATCTTATATTGAATCAGAAGTTCAACTTATTCTTATTATTTAGTATGACTAATTGGACCATCACTGGATCAATAATGATGCGAAATTAAAAATTAAAATGGATATTCAATGGCAAATCAAAAGATTATTTAATCCAATTAAAATCCTACATGGTATTTGTTCCCTTTCATGATTTTTTTTTTTATCACTAACTAAAATAGGGATTGAATTCCCTATATTTATGAAAATTAATTAGGAGGACGAATAGGCCTTGTTATCCATCACGTTGACCATCTAAATATTATTTGTATCTAATATAGATTTTGATACAAATACTGTATGATTGCATGGTGTTTGCAACCTAAAATTTGCGAAGTTACTACTCAAATTTGAATTGTGAGCATAGTTTTTCAGATTATATAATCAAGACGGTGTGTTATGTTAAAGTTAATGATCCTAAATCTCATATTTTTAATAAGTGATAGTTAAGATGTTAATAAATTGTTTAATACTATTATTTGTTAAATGCCTTCAATTAATTTAATTGAGAACAAATTACTTATTTCTGTTAAAGGAATATTATTATGCATCATGCCAACATTAAGTTCTCCACATTATAATTGACTTATGGCGAGAGGTGATTTTTTCTTCTAATTATTTGATAGTGCAATATATGTACAATTAATCCATCACATTGCACTTAGATGAAAAATAAAAAATGTTGAAAAGAAAGGCCTAGTTTGGACCCTCATTTGAGATATATTTAATAATGCAATTTATTAATTGTCAATTTTGATCGGACAATTCTCTCAACATTAGGGGGAGGAATTAAGAACTGAAAATGATGTATAAATGCATCGTTGTCTAAATCCTCGTGAAAGATAATCCAAAATAGAAGTTTGAAAGATAATTTATTTGAATGTATTTACTGACCAAAGAAATCAATGATATCTCATACATCTGTTTTAAATGCTCCAACTCGAATTAACATCCTAAAATACTATCAGTTAATATGATATTTGATGACATGCTTGAAACATGATAATAATTGATTATAGCATAAAAATCTTCAAAAGAAAATGAAATAATTGGCAAAGATGATCTCACTAAAGAGGCTTATATTTTTGAAGAGTATTTATCCATAAAAAATTATAAAATCCAATAAGAGGGTCAAGTAGTCGATATGTTGAAATTTGAGATATCTCAATAAGTTATATCATTATGAGGGGAAAATATAATCGAAAAGGAAAAAAGTTGTCGACAATACTTTTACACGTGATATACTGCATCATATTATGAAGAGTACATGCATCGTATTGACGTCCCTACATGACAATCTGCTATAACAAATAAATCTCAAATACGCTAGAAGCATAGTTCACTAATTGGTTCAAAAGACTTCTTACCTCGAAAAAGAAAAGTATAACAGAGAAAACCTATCAAAAACTTTGAAAGAAGTAATATTTGAAAAAATTAATCAATTAAATATTGAAAAAATGGTTCCTAACAAACCATAACTGTGCGAAAATAATAAAATTTCAGTAAATTATATGTTATCTCATAAATTATGGAAACGAAATAATGTCGTTATAGACAATAATTTCGCCTTGAACGTAGCTCTTGATATTATACAAAATGAGAATTCTGAACTACATTCTTTTAAAGCCTATCAATATAGAAATGATTTACCAAAATGAAAAGAAGCTATATAAGTAATAGAAAAGGAAAGTGTTTGGATCTATAGTTCGAACACGTGAAAATTTAATCTCTGTTGGATAAAAATGTAGTTTTGTACGAAAGAGAAATGAAAATAATGAAATTACAAGATACAAAGCCCGACTTATAGATCTATTTCTCACATAGACCAGGAATTAAGTATGATGAAATATATTCTCTCGTAATGGACACCATCACATTTAGATTCTTAATTAGTTTAACAGTGTCACAAAGGCTCAATATATACCTTATGGATGTAGTAACACTTATTTGTATGGTTTATTTGATAGTTACATATATATGAAAGTCCCTGAAAGACTTAAACTACTAGGTGCAAAACGATAAATTAAATTGTAAAGATTATTATATGAATTAAATAGCCTTAACGAATATTTGTTGAATGAGGGTTATAAACATGTTGTGTTTTCATAAAGAAAACATATATTGAATTTGTAATTGTGACAATTTATGTTAATACTTTAAATTTAATTGGAATTCTTGAAGAGCTCAACAAAGCTGCAGATTGTTTGAAAATTGAATTTGAGATGAAGGTTTTAGGAAAAATCAAATTTTGCCCCTGGTTGCATATTGAACATTTCGCAGAAAGATCATTTATTTATCAATCTACATATACAGAAAAACTTTAAAACGTTTTTGTATGTATAATGCACACCATTGGCATCACATATGGTTCAAAATTACTTAATGTGAAAGAAATCCATTCCGTTCTCTTAAAGATGGAGAAAAGGTTCTCGTTCTTGAAGTACCATATCTTAATGAAATTGAAGTATTAACTTATCTTACAAACTGTACTCGACCCGACATAGTTATTCTATAAATCTCTTTATAAAATATAGCTCTATACCAACTCAAAGATATTATAATGGTGTTAAACATATTTTTTGTTCCCTAAAGGGTACTATTAATTTAAGTTTGGGATCCACAAATCATTGACAGCAATATTCTCAAATCATTATGTAATTATTACAATCTATGAAGCAAGCCAAGAATGTGTGTGATTGAGCGATCAACATCGGGGAAGTAGCTGTACTCTTTTTATTTCGTTTAGGTTTTATCCCATTGGGTTATGATAACAATATTTTAATAAGGCAACATTTATTTTTAATACTTAAAAATGAATGTACTCTTTTTTCTTTCGTTCGATTTTTTGTCCGATTGAATTTTTATCAAATAAGGTTTTAGCGAGATAGATATTTTGTAATGTATCATTCAATGGGGAGTGTAAAAAATGATCAATTTATTAGGGAATGACAATTGTATTCCTACAACTCTATAAATTATTACCATTATATCCTCGATTCTCCCTTATAAATATAGGATTTTAATTTTTAATAAATCACAAACAAGTCTAATGATTTTAATTCTCTCATCTTTTTCTCTTTTTTCATAACATTGTTATTATTATTATTATTATTGAGTTTTTGGGCTTTGTTAAGAGTAATATTATCTAGCACAAATGGTGTTTCATACCAATTTAGGTGATAATATTAGCGACATTAAGCTCTTGTTTGAGCCTCTTTTTTTTTTTTTTTTTTTTTTTTTTATCAAAATACATTTTTCAACAGTGATTTGACATCATTTCAATCACACATTTTTCAATAAAATAACACTACACGTAAATTCAAACATTTTTTTTTATTTTTTAACCACACATTTTCCATCACAACACTATTTCAAAATACTTTTTTCTAGAAAAATGGGGCTCAAATAACCCCTAAATTATAGGTTTAATTAAATATAAGAAATTATGACCTATTTATTAAGACATAATATGCAGACACCTAGATTTATACTCAACACCTATTTATTAAGACTTAATATGCAGACACCTAAAGGGGGTGTATTCAATTTAAACTTTTAATGATTTTTTGAAATTTAAAAAGTTTAGAGGTATTCAATTAAGACTTTTTAAGACTCCCTAAAAGTTACTGCGTATTTAATTAAGATTTTTATAGACTTTTAAAAAATTTCTATAAGTTACGTTGTATTTAATTAAAATTTTTAGAAATCTCTGTAAGTTTTGGAGTATTCAAATTTTAATGACTTCTAAAAACTTTTATAAAAGTTTTTGAAGTATTAACTTTTAAGTAGAAGGTACTCATACAAAATATCAAAATTTGTTTCTCATTAATCACGAGATTTTGGGAGACTTTCAATTTTTATTTTAATTTTTTTTTCAATCCTTCTTTCCTTTAACTTTTTATGAACATGTATGATTAAAATTTAATTTTTCTATTTATTATGTTTTATTTATATTTCTTTCTCTCTCTTATTATTTCTCTCTATTTTCTATAAAAAATTAAATTAAATTTTTGTAGCTTTTTTTTTTCTTTTTTCGTTCATTTTTTTTGAAAAATATCTATTTTTTAATAAATTATAAAATTTTATATGAATATTTTTTAATTAAATTTAAATATATTGATTTTTATTTATTTTTAAAAGTATATTATACTAATAATATTGAATCATATATATATATATATATATATAATTTTGATTATTATTTATTTAATTAATGTCTTAAATTTCTTTATTATATGGAAAGAAGAAGGGAAAGGAAAAGGGAAATTGTGAGAACTAATACATCGTACGTGAGAATTTTACATCAGATACACGTGAATTCTATTTCAAATGAAAGTTTTCAAAAGTATTCTGAATTCCACAAAGTATATAAAAATTTTAAAATGAAAATCTATAGAAATTCAAGAAAGACTTCTACTAATTCCATACAAATCTATAAAAGATCTATGAAATCCATAAAAACTATCAATTAAAAAAAATCCATCAAAGTCTTCAAAAATTCTAATTGAATACACCCCCTAATTTTATATTCAACACCACCAGTGCTAAATAACATTATTCGCTGCTCATGTTAATTTAACTTTGAGTAATGTTATTCATAGTGAGAATTATCTATAGTTATCTTACGTGACATACATGTGATAATTTGTTATTTGATACACGAGACAATAAAAATTATCACATTAATGCATAAAATAACAAAGTATCACATGTGTTCCACGTAGAATTACTATCGATAATCTTCTTTATGAATAGTAAAAAAAATTATTTTATCCTTGTCTGGGTTTTATTTTAATGTAATTTTAGGAGAAAATGTATTTTGAAATAATTTTTTTTGAAAATATGTGATTAAAAGATAATTTTTTTTTTGAATTTAGGTAAAAAATTATTTTATAAAATAATGTGCGATTAAAAAATTGGAAAATTCTATTTGAAAAAATTAAAACCCAAACAGAGGCTAATTCACCGGAAAGTACAGGAGTAATAACAAGAAAATGGAGAAAATACAGGACAAACCACAGATGGATCTGACACATCAATTTGACCGGTAGACACTTGGAAGCTATACAGGGTAGTTGCTTGCTTCTTTTGTCTCCTTCATCATTCTAATATTGCTTTTTTAATAATCAATTTTCATCTCACCTGATTTTGATTAATCTTCCTTTCTTATATTTCCTCTATTCATCTTCATCACTCCAATTTTCAACTCTAAAGATTCAATTTTAAGCTCAGGTATTGAATCTTTCTCAGTTATAAATTTCCGGGTTCTAGCTAATATACTGAATAAAGGCTTCTGATTGATCCGTGCAAGAAGGGAGTTGTCCTAAGTGAAATTGAAGTGTGTGTTGTGTTTCCCCTCAGATTTAGAGTATTCAGTAGGGGCTGTGGCTGAGTTTCAAACACTTGAAATATAAATTATTAATTTGTCATTTAAGTGAAGATTCTATGAAAACCCCAGTCCAGCTTTTGCTATTGATTCATAAGTAATTATGTTAAATATCTAAATTAGTAAAGTTTTTTGAATTGCTAAGCTGTATATCTACGGTAACATTTCACACTCTACTTCTCTTTCCATGTAAGCAATCTTATTATTCTTTTAGATCCCTGATTTTATTCCCTTTGCACTTTTGATTTTGATTTTGATGAGTTTTTTCTACCTCCCTTTTCTTTAAATAAGTTTAAATCTTAAAGCTTTGTTAAGTAACAATGACGAGGGTTACTAAAAGAGTCTGTTAGATCTGTGTTATTCGTTGGTATTATTAATTATTTATTTGATTGATCTTAGTTTCTTTTTGTTTGCAGGCTACTCCAAGAGATTGGAAATTTACTCCATTGCTTGAAGATGGACGGAGCGGTATTGGTAGCCATTGCTGCCACAGTCGGTAACTTTTTGCAGGGTTGGGATATGGCAACCATTGCTGGTAATTGTTCTTTTCTTCGGTTCCATATTCCTTATTCAGTTTGTGGTCTTACTAAATTAAGTATATGTTTTTTCTCTATCTTGATTGCGACACTCAAAGTTCATGTCTTGAAATACTGATTCTATTGTGTTTCTCGTGCAACTTGTAAATGAAAGCTGTGTTTTCTTTGCTTTCCATTATCACTTTATTTCTTCTTCCAACATGAGGAGGGAGAAGTCCATCTTAGTTTTCAAGATGTATTATAGTGTTTGAATCATCCTGATTTTTGATGTGTACAGGAGCTGTCGTTTACATAAAAAAAGAGCTCGAGTTAGAATCTACCATGGAAGGGCTTATTGTGGCGATGTCACTCATTGGAGCAACGATTATCACCACTTGTTCGGGAACTATATCCGATAGGATTGGTCGACGTCCAATGCTTATTCTCTCATCCATATTTTATTTTTTTAGTAGTCTGATAATGTTATGGTCCCCAAATGTCTATGTCCTCCTCCTGGCGAGGCTCTTAGATGGGTTTGGTGTTGGACTAGCTGTTACTTTAGTGCCCCTGTATATTTCTGAGATTGCCCCATCAGAAATACGAGGCTCGTTAAATACTCTTCCTCAGTTCTCGGGTTCTAGTGGACTGTTTCTGGCATACTGTATGATCTTTGGCATGTCCTTAATGTCCTCGCCTAACTGGAGGTTGATGCTAGGAGTTCTTTCTATTCCTTCTCTCCTGTATTTTGCTATAGTTGTACTATATTTGCCAGAATCTCCTCGATGGCTTGTGAGTAAAGGAAGAATGCTCGAGGCAAAACAAGTTCTGAAGAAACTGCGTGGCAGGGAAGATGTTTCTGGTACACGTCTTACTCTAAATCTGATTTGTTTTGAATGATCATTTTTCATTGTGGAACTAGCAAGATAATTTTTCTGCTTGGGTAAAGCTGTTTAATGGTAGTCTGGATGGTCTTAGATGGACTAGCACTATTAAATTAGTAAAAGGTTTGACATCGTGTGTTGGTTGTGATTTCTTAAGTGTTAAAATGTATTCATCTTCTAAGCTATTGTAGGAAGATTAGTTTTGTGATGCAATTATTCTGTTTTATCTGTTAAGCTAAAAAGCCAAAATGCCAATTTTCCACTTCTGAGTTGTGGTTTCTAGTGTCTCAAAATGGATGACGTCTATTTAAAATACAGAATTTGTTAAAGCTGTTGCGTGCTACTTTATACACAAATGTTATATGTCACATGCAGTTTTATTCACAGCATGTCAAACTTTAGGTGACACACGCTGACTGCACATAAGCCCTGGTTGTAATATAGGATAGCACTTTTATGGCCCTTGTCATTGAGTGCTGGACTTCTGTTTTTTATTTCTATCGATTGTAGTTTAGAAATCTTCTTTTTAGTTGAACAAATCTCCTTGTATCCTTCAATTATTAGATGATAGATTGTCACAACCTTCTAAGGAACCGAAAATGACACTCATGTTGGTTTCTAACTTTTGTACCAACAGAGAGCCTATTAACCTATTTTCTTATCTGTTCAATAATGATGAACTGGAAGATGATGTCAGCTAGCGTATGTTCTTGTTGAACACTTCATTTGTTTTTTAATTTTTGTGTGTGTGTGTGATTCTTTCCTTTTATCCTTTTGGCTTCTTTATATGTGAAATGCATAAAACTTCCTTAACAAACTGACACAGTGGAAATGATTTAGTTGCCTCCCTCCTGGGGGTATGGGGTGGAAGGCTTTTCCCTTCACTACATTCAGGTGATTAATTCCGCTTTTCCGTAATCCAGTGTGATGGCACCCTGTCAAGAATGGAAAACAGTAAAAGTCTTAAGGGAGTATGCCCCTTTTAAGATATACTGACAGCAAATGTTTCTTGTAATGAAGATTCTTGATGTTCCAATTCTGTGAAAAGTGCTCTACTTTGGCAATTGTATGACTAGTAATATTCTTATAAAGATACATACCTCTCATTATGGACACCGGGCTCAGCCTTCAATTCACAAAATGGTCCATGCAAACTCGGTACATGGGGTTGGGCCTGACGTGGCTTCCTTTTGCATCCAGTGATTCAGTCTCAAGACCTCCTTTAAGTGACACTTAAGTTGAATGCTGGTATCAATTCAGTAAGAAAACCACGTTAGGGCCAAACCCCGTGGATATATAGGCACAAGACACAGACTGAATCTGCATGGACCATGTCAAAACTTGATTGGGGGTGTATCGTTACAATTATGAGCTTGGACAGGTAACAATAGATATTCATTGTTCTTTGTATTCCATTAAGCTATAGCAAGGACATTGTGCATTTATCATTTTACAGTGCAATAAAGGCCATTAACAAGTAGCCTATATAAAATGTGTTATTTCTGCACGAGTGTGGGTATGTTTACAGAAGAAAAATTCTACCATTAACAAGTAGCCTATATAAAATGTGTTATTTCTGCACGAGTGTGGGTATGTTTACAGAAGAAAAATTCTAATTGGACTTTCAACTTATGAACTGTTCTCATGGTATTTTTTAGTAAAGGAAAAGGTAACCTTACATATATTCTTTACGTGTCAAATTCAGTTAGAAAAATGATGTCCTGCACCGTTAGGCCGCGGTTTGTGGTGTTAAAAGATTATAGATTTCTTTGTTTAATAAAAATAGCAACCAACAATAATAATAAAAGTAGCAAGCAACAATAAGCCTAACGCAAATCCTTTTTCATCAATATGTTTTGTTCATCGCACATTTTAGTGGGGATATCCAAGGTAGCTAAGTGTGTAGCAATCTCAACAGGCCACGTTAGTCTTGGCCTAGCTCTTAGTTTGCAACATGTCGTGCTAAGATCGCATCCATCCTATGGAACAAAGTTTCTTTAGATACGCGAGACATGTCTCAACCACCAAAGATCATTCAGTATAGATATCTTTTTTTTTTTTTTCATATTTTATGCAAATGATAAGATAAATATGCTGTCCTGAAGGTCTTTTTGGTTTAGGGTATGCTAAAATGTGGATGCTGATAGATGAATTTGGATTAAATCCTTGTTTTTCAGTGGAATCTGTGCTGCATATTTTTGGCATATTCACTTAAAGCCAGAAATTTCGGAAGTTTCGAAAGCAAAGGACTGTCAAAAATAAATTAAAACTATTAAAATATACATAATAATTGCACGTTGTTAAAAAAATCAATTGCATTCTGCATGTATACGTAATGTAGCAACTTAGAGGCTAATTACAATGGTCGAATTCTCAGCTTTATAATTTTTATCTTTCTTGTGTGTGTTATTTGAGGTTTACTGGCTGCACAACTGTTTGTCTTACAATTTAGATGATTCAACTTGTCATTACTGTCGTATGACTTTCTTTTCCAACTTTAACATGGTATAATAAGTGATCAAAGGATCTTATATGGATGTTCGTCTGTAGTTATATTGTTGCCTTCTTTTTTTCCTCTATCTGTGGTAAAAGTTTTACTAATGAAACCATTTGGAGTTTCTAATTTTCTTTGACCAAATATCGTATGAAAGCTTGAAATTTTAATCACTATGTTGATTGTGCTGATGTTCCTTTTTTCATAGGTGAGATGGCTTTAGTGGTTGAAGGTCTAGCAGTTGGTGGTAACACATCCATAGAAGAATACATCATCAGTCCAGCGGATGATCTTGGGGAGGATCAAGAGCCATATCCTGGTAAAGACCGTATCAAGTTGTATGGACCTGAGGATGGCCGCTCATGGGTTGCCAAGCCTGTTAATGGACAGAGTAGCATAGGCCTTGTCTCCCGTCAAGGAACCATGGTAAATCGGACCTTGTCTCTCAAGGATCCTCTTGTAACACTCTTTGGCAGTGTCCATGAGAAGCTTCCAGAGACGGGAAGTATGCGAAGCATGCTATTTCCCAATTTTGGCAGCATGTTCAGTACAGCTGAGCCTCAGGATAAAAATGAAGATTGGGATGAAGAGAGTCAGCAGAGAGAAAGTGATGGATACGCATCAGAGGCTGATGGTGCCGATTCAGATGATAATTTGCATAGTCCATTAATTTCACGTCAAACGACAAGCATGGAGAAGGACATGATCGTCCCTCAGCCCCATGGAAGCATTCTAAGTATGAGACGCGACAGCAGTCACATGCAAGGGAATGCAGAAGCTGTTGGTAACATGGGTATTGGTAGTGGTTGGCAGCTAGCATGGAAATGGTCCGAGAGAGAAGGTGAAGATGGAAAGAAAGGAGGAGGTTTTAAACGGATTTATCTGCACGAGGAGGGTGCTCCTGGGTCAAGACGTGGGTCTCTCATTTCACTCACTGGAGGTGATGTTCCAGTTGATGGCGGGTTCATCCAGGCAGCAGCTCTGGTAAGCCAGCCTGCTCTTTGTTCGAAGGCCCTTATGAGTCAGCATCTGGTTGGACCGGCGATGGTGCACCCAGCTGAAACCGCTGCAAAAGGGCCTGGTTGGATTGCTCTTCTTGAACCTGGAGTTAAACGCGCATTAGTTGTTGGGATCGGAATCCAACTACTGCAGCAGGTATTTTAAGTTCACCTTTCATTACATGTATAAAATGGAAGTTTGTTAAGCCCTTGTTTGGAATGAATCAAATTTTAATCTAAGTCAAAGTCAACAATTAATTTTAACCACATTTCATGGGACCCACAAATTACTTTATAAGTACAAGAAGTCAGGTAGTTCGGTTCAAGTAGATAAAAAGGAATTCCTTTACAGATCAAGTATCTAACTGGCAACCAGGATTGGAGAAATATGGTTGGGCATGCATGTAAGTTTTTTTTTTTTTTTCATTTTTTTTAGGAAATCCAAAAAAAAAAAAAAAAAAAATGATTATTTTTTTTTGTTTTGTTTTCTCTAATAACCTTATTGATTTTAAGACGAGTCAACTTTGTTGGATAATAGACTTGTCCAAACTTGCTTCTCATTCTTTCTCATGTTTCTGCAGTTTTCTGGTATCAATGGGGTTTTGTACTACGCACCTCAAATTCTTCAGCAGGCAGGCATTTCAGCTCTTCTTTCTAACCTTGGCATTGGATCAGAATCTGCATCTTTCCTCATTAGTGCATTTACAAATTTCTTGATGCTTCCTTGTATAGCTGTTGGTATGAGGTTCATGGATCTTTCTGGCAGAAGGTAACTTCTTTCCATTTTCCTTTATTTCTCCTTTTCTGATGCTGACTGGTCTCTGTAGCTTCTGTCTGTAACTTCTCAAATTTCAGGCTTCGACATTTCTTCCAATCTTTTTGGTCAATTTCTTGTTTCTCTTTTCCAGTTAGAAGTGGCTGACTATAAAAAGAAGTCATTTTTTCTGTAATAGTATCTCCGTCGTTAACTGATAAACAGTCTCAATGACAGTGAGTAGGTTGATCGAATGAGTTCATAGCAATCCTTTTCTTTTGGGTAAAACTATGTTAAAGAATTGTAATCTTCTTAAATGTGTGGAGTTCTCTTTTATGATATCCTAATGAGAAAAATATCACATCGCTCATTTTACAGGTCCTTGCTGCTCACGACTATCCCGGTTTTGATAGTGTCACTCATCATCCTCATCATATCTGATGTTTTCGATTTTGGAACCATAGCACATGCCGTTATCTCAACCATCTGTCTAATTATCTACATCTGCGTTTTCGTTATGGCCTATGGGTCAATCCCGAATATTCTCTGCTCTGAAATATTTCCTACAAGGGTTCGTGGAATCTGCATTGCCATCTGTGCTCTAGTCTTCTGGATAGGTGATGTCATCGTTACCTACACTTTTCCCTTGTTGCTTAGTTCGATTGGGTTGGCCGGTGTTTTTGCCATTTATGCCGTGGTATGTCTCCTCTCCTTGATTTTCGTGTACTTAAGGGTTCCTGAAACAAAGGGCATGCCACTGGAGGTCATTACAGAGTTCTTTGCTGTTGGAACGAAACAGGTTTCTGATAAGCACGAGTAATGGGAGAAGCTCAACTCGGTTGTTAGTTCTTCATCGGCACTATGCTATGCTGTCTAGCGAGTTTTGTGCAATGTAATTCGATTGAGGATTCGTTTATTCTCGTAATTTATATAAGAGAGATGTTATACCTTTTCTCTACTGATTGTCCTAAATAGGATTGCTGGAATCCGTTGTCTTTGGTACAACTAAACTGCAAGCTGGTAAAGAGCTTAGTATGAATGAAGAAAAAAGAATAAGAAACACAAAATGCGCTGGAGATGTAAAGCTGGTTTGGGTCCGTATTTGGCTTTCAAGGCTTGCATAGCCTTTTTTATTTTTGGCCATTTGGATTGTGCCTTACCATCTAATGGCTCAATACCAACAGATATTGGATCATACTACATGTATCGAATTTTTTTATCTAATCTTTTACTGTATTCCCCTATTCAATGGGGGGTGGGGGTGGGACCATGTTTTGAGATTTTTTTATTCACGCGGGTTCCACGTGCATGTGAGAGGAGTTAAACAATTCGGTATACTTTTGGGTATATAAACATAATTATTCATAGATATTAAGGGGAGTACATGTGATATTATGAAAGAAAAGGTGAGCATATTTGGAATATGGAAAAGGGCGTATTAAGGGCAATTTCTTCAAATTAAATTTTTGGTCGAGGTCTTGAACGAGTTATGCTCGATCCTAGTCCAACCAGTTAAAAAGTTTGAACTATTACTTGTTTGAAATTTACAAATGCATTCTAATTGGACTTTCAACTTATGAACTGTTCTCATGGTATTTTTTAGTAAAGGAAAAGGTAACCTTACATATATTCTTTACGTGTCAAATTCAGTTAGAAAAATGATGTCCTGCACCGTTAGGCCGCGGTTTGTGGTGTTAAAAGATTATAGATTTCTTTGTTTAATAAAAATAGCAACCAACAATAATAATAAAAGTAGCAAGCAACAATAAGCCTAACGCAAATCCTTTTTCATCAATATGTTTTGTTCATCGCACATTTTAGTGGGGATATCCAAGGTAGCTAAGTGTGTAGCAATCTCAACAGGCCACGTTAGTCTTGGTCTAGCTCTTAGTTTGCAACATGTCGTGCTAAGATCATCTTCTTATGAAAACGATCTCAAAATATGGAACTATTCTTCAATTCTAATTTGTTGATGGTAAAGAAATTTTTTTTTAAAATTCCCAAAAAAAAATTTGTCCAATCATACTTGATTTTTTTTTTTTTTTTTTTTTTTTTCATATTTTATGCAAATGATAAGATAAATATGCTGTCCTGAAGGTCTTTTCTGGTTAGGGTATGCTAAAATGTGGATACTGATAGATGAATTTGGATTAAATCCTTGTTTTTCAGTGGAATCTGTGCTGCATATTTTTGGCATATTCACTTAAAGCCAGAAATTTCGGAAGTTTCGAAAGCAAAGGACTGTCAAAAATAAATTAAAACTATTAAAATATACATAATAATTGCACGTTGTTAAAAAAATCAATTGCATTCTGCATGTATACGTAATGTAGCAACTTAGAGGCTAATTACAATGGTCGAATTCTCAGCTTTATAATTTTTATCTTTCTTGTGTGTTATTTGAGGTTTACTGGCTGCACAACTGTTTGTCTTACAATTTAGATGATTCAACTTGTCATTACTGTCGTATGACTTTCTTTTCCAACTTTAACATGGTATAATAAGTGATCAAAGGATCTTATATGGATGTTCGTCTGTAGTTATATTGTTGCCTTCTTTTTTTCCTCTATCTGTGGTAAAAGTTTTACTAATGAAACCATTTGGAGTTTCTAATTTTCTTTGACCAAATATCGTATGAAAGCTTGAAATTTTAATCACTATGTTGATTGTGCTGATGTTCCTTTTTTCATAGGTGAGATGGCTTTAGTGGTTGAAGGTCTAGCAGTTGGTGGTAACACATCCATAGAAGAATACATCATCAGTCCAGCGGATGATCTTGGGGAGGATCAAGAGCCATATCCTGGTAAAGACCGTATCAAGTTGTATGGACCTGAGGATGGCCGCTCATGGGTTGCCAAGCCTGTTAATGGACAGAGTAGCATAGGCCTTGTCTCCCGTCAAGGAACCATGGTAAATCGGACCTTGTCTCTCAAGGATCCTCTTGTAACACTCTTTGGCAGTGTCCATGAGAAGCTTCCAGAGACGGGAAGTATGCGAAGCATGCTATTTCCCAATTTTGGCAGCATGTTCAGTACAGCTGAGCCTCAGGATAAAAATGAAGATTGGGATGAAGAGAGTCAGCAGAGAGAAAGTGATGGATACGCATCAGAGGCTGATGGTGCCGATTCAGATGATAATTTGCATAGTCCATTAATTTCACGTCAAACGACAAGCATGGAGAAGGACATGATCGTCCCTCAGCCCCATGGAAGCATTCTAAGTATGAGACGCGACAGCAGTCACATGCAAGGGAATGCAGAAGCTGTTGGTAACATGGGTATTGGTAGTGGTTGGCAGCTAGCATGGAAATGGTCCGAGAGAGAAGGTGAAGATGGAAAGAAAGGAGGAGGTTTTAAACGGATTTATCTGCACGAGGAGGGTGCTCCTGGGTCAAGACGTGGGTCTCTCATTTCACTCACTGGAGGTGATGTTCCAGTTGATGGCGGGTTCATCCAGGCATTTTGTTTTCTCTAATAACCTTATTGATTTTAAGACGAGTCAACTTTGTTGGATAATAGACTTGTCCAAACTTGCTTCTCATTCTTTCTCATGTTTCTGCAGTTTTCTGGTATCAATGGGGTTTTGTACTACGCACCTCAAATTCTTCAGCAGGCAGGCATTTCAGCTCTTCTTTCTAACCTTGGCATTGGATCAGAATCTGCATCTTTCCTCATTAGTGCATTTACAAATTTCTTGATGCTTCCTTGTATAGCTGTTGGTATGAGGTTCATGGATCTTTCTGGCAGAAGGTAACTTCTTTCCATTTTCCTTTATTTCTCCTTTTCTGATGCTGACTGGTCTCTGTAGCTTCTGTCTGTAACTTCTCAAATTTCAGGCTTCGACATTTCTTCCAATCTTTTTGGTCAATTTCTTGTTTCTCTTTTCCAGTTAGAAGTGGCTGACTATAAAAAGAAGTCATTTTTTCTGTAATAGTATCTCCGTCGTTAACTGATAAACAGTCTCAATGACAATGAGTAGGTTGATCGAATGAGTTCATAGCAATCCTTTTCTTTTGGGTAAAACTATGTTAAAGAATTGTAATCTTCTTAAATGTGTGGAGTTCTCTTTTATGATATCCTAATGAGAAAAATATCACATCGCTCATTTTACAGGTCCTTGCTGCTCACGACTATCCCGGTTTTGATAGTGTCACTCATCATCCTCATCATATCTGATGTTTTCGATTTTGGAACCATAGCACATGCCGTTATCTCAACCATCTGTCTAATTATCTACATCTGCGTTTTCGTTATGGCCTATGGGTCAATCCCGAATATTCTCTGCTCTGAAATATTTCCTACAAGGGTTCGTGGAATCTGCATTGCCATCTGTGCTCTAGTCTTCTGGATAGGTGATGTCATCGTTACCTACACTTTTCCCTTGTTGCTTAGTTCGATTGGGTTGGCCGGTGTTTTTGCCATTTATGCCGTGGTATGTCTCCTCTCCTTGATTTTCGTGTACTTAAGGGTTCCTGAAACAAAGGGCATGCCACTGGAGGTCATTACAGAGTTCTTTGCTGTTGGAACGAAACAGGTTTCTGATAAGCACGAGTAATGGGAGAAGCTCAACTCGGTTGTTAGTTCTTCATCGGCACTATGCTATGCTGTCTAGCGAGTTTTGTGCAATGTAATTCGATTGAGGATTCGTTTATTCTCGTAATTTATATAAGAGAGATGTTATACCTTTTCTCTACTGATTGTCCTAAATAGGATTGCTGGAATCCGTTGTCTTTGGTACAACTAAACTGCAAGCTGGTAAAGAGCTTAGTATGAATGAAGAAAAAAGAATAAGAAACACAAAATGCGCTGGAGATGTAAAGCTGGTTTGGGTCCGTATTTGGCTTTCAAGGCTTGCATAGCCTTTTTTATTTTTGGCCATTTGGATTGTGCCTTACCATCTAATGGCTCAATACCAACAGATATTGGATCATACTACATGTATCGAATTTTTTTATCTAATCTTTTACTGTATTCCCCTATTCAATGGGGGGTGGGGGTGGGACCATGTTTTGAGATTTTTTTATTCACGCGGGTTCCACGTGCATGTGAGAGGAGTTAAACAATTCGGTATACTTTTGGGTATATAAACATAATTATTCATAGATATTAAGGGGAGTACATGTGATATTATGAAAGAAAAGGTGAGCATATTTGGAATATGGAAAAGGGCGTATTAAGGGCAATTTCTTCAAATTAAATTTTTGGTCGAGGTCTTGAACGAGTTATGCTCGATCCTAGTCCAACCAGTTGAAAAGTTTGAACTATTACTTCTTGTTTGAAATTTACAAATGCACGCTATTACGGACATAATTTAGTGTGAATAGAATGTCGTTTATACAGGGATTTGTTTCTGGTTAGCCTACTAAATTTTGATTTAATCTAGAAAACTAACTAAACGAACTGAAGCTTGAATGAAAATATTGGAGAAAACTTGGATATGGAAAGACTGCAAGTCGATAGATGTCCATCAAATCTAAATTTGATTGAAATATGGAATTTTTCTGATAGTTGTTAATCATGAAATGACTTTTCTCGATTGAATGTTTGATCTCTGAATTCTCGCGAACTTACCAAATTCTTCGACTCACTTTCTCAACCAAAAAGGGAAAAAATGCCAATTCAATCCATGGTACAAATGAACAGATATAACAAAATTTCAATACGATTCATTTCTAACAGTAGCTCAAAATCAAGAAACTATGTCACAGTACTAACCCATTTCTGCACCAGTATAACTTATATCAGTTCTGTAACCTAAAGAAAAGGGTTGATATGAATGTGTCTCTATATAAATGCCTATTCAATCCATGGCAGAAATGTGCTGTGTCCCATTTTCCTTGATCATGGGCTCATTAATATGTCTCTATGCCTACACTTCTCATTATCAGGAAGAAGATCTTCCACAGGAATATCTACACTGACAGTCCCTCCGCGTGCCTCACTTATGCGTGGAGAACTATCCGGTGAATCTCCTGGACTCCCTCCTAATTTCTTTGTATGAGGTTGAGGACGCTCTTCTTTTTTCTTCTTTGCATGCTTATGCCATTTCATTAATGCCTTGGAAGTATGTTCGTCGAAGATGGACTTCTTCATATTTGATCCCATCTGAAAATTCCAAGAAATTAAAATAGCTCAACTCAAGTGAACAAGAAGTATGACAATGTGAAAAACCCGACTTGCTAAATCTAGGTCTTTTAACCGACAAAACTAGCTCGAAAGAGTGGATATAAGGATCACGATGAGTAAGGTACCTGTGTAACGAGTGCATAAAGTGGGAGCGTAATGTAGCTGCACAAAAACTGTACTCCTAACCTGCCCAAGAATACATTTCCATCAACTTCACATCCGAATGGCCTATTCGAATAAATCATTGGTTAATAAATTAGAACAAAACAACACTTCTGCATACTTAAACTTACCCGAGAACAACTCTAAATATGGAAAGGTAGAAATTCTCGTGAAAGCAAGAATGCATCCCGAATTCGTACTGCATCAGGAAACATTGTTTCAACCAGTGGGAAATTGATGCATATACAATTGCAAAGAAGACAGAGAAAATTGTTTAATTACCGATATCCAAATGAAATTCGTGATCTCAAATGCATTCTGGACGTTAATAAAGGGAGGGGAAAAAAAAAAAAGAACCTATTAGAATATTTCCATATGAAAAGAAAAGTACTTCAAACGAAAGAAGATAAGTTACTTGACCTGAAAGAGCGTAAGATGGATAAGATGAAGAACCAACTTAGGCCAACTAAACCAAAAATGACTGTCGGAGACTTGAACAAGAGGTATGCCTTGGACTACAGCATGTCTTTCTTGGATTTCAACAGCCATCTTAGTTATGATCGCTTGAAGTTTTGTCCCAACTGCTAAAATTATCTTTAACCAATCAATTCATTAGTTTGTCCCATAGTTAAAATGACGGAAGAACTTAAAAAATGTTACAACAGATAGTCTTACAACTAGGGGCATTATAGATAGCCAGAACATAGATTGCCACCCTGAAATTAAGCCGATTGATAAATACAGGATATTTATTTTTCCTTCATTCACATGCATAAACATAATTTAAAATAGCGTTAAAGAGAAAGAATGAAACGTACCTTGAACATTAAGCAGCATATAGACTACAGCTGACATCCACAATACTGTACTGAAAATAGCACCAAGGTATTATGTAAGAAGGTAATACATTGCACGCTATCTTTTTATCGTTAAGGAAATAATCGATGTAAAAAAAGTAAATATCATACTTGATTCCTACAATAACTTTGAAGTCATCTTCCAGGGACCTTTTGATATATTTCTGAAAATCAAACTTACTTCCAGGAGCTAAATGGACCTGTTAAAGAATTTCAATAAACTCAATGGAACATCCCATTTTCTCATTAAATATCTAATATAAAAATTAATAGTTGTGTTAAGAAATTACTGAGATGAATCCATGACGCATCGTCAAGTAGTCAGCTTTACGAACAGATCTGAAGAATTGACGATAAAAGCAAACCTGCAATGGTTGAACTAATTAATCCTGAACCCCAGCTATAAATACTGTCTCGATGAAAAATAGAATTTCATTATCCAAATAGTCTTAGGAACTCTGGAAATGCCTTAAAAACGTCACATGAACAAAATAATATATTATGATGAAATCAATTGAGAACCTTAAACTATAGTCATTATTCTTACAGTATAGAACAGGATTGGGTTTCTTGTCCAGAAACTGGTGTGATCTCTCACAAAAGATGTCTCGTGGGTAAGCCTGAATCTAGAAGGATCTGCATGATACCCGAAGATATGTAGTTTAAACAAACATTTATATAAACAACTCAGCAACTCCAGGACGAAAAGGAGAGCAAATCTTCAAAGAAAAAGTTTTATCTTTTCACAGCAAGTCTACAAAATACCATTAGACACTTCATACTCATTGACAGTCTGTCGTTCCCATTCTTTCCATCCACGAATCTGCATGAATGATTTTACAAAGAAAAGGACCAAAATACAAATTATTCCAAATAAATTGACCAAATAGAAAAGGTAAGGCCGCCCATGATTAGGAAAGAAACCATGGTTGAATATATAAAAATCTCAAGACTGATCTGACTCTTCCATTAAAACAAGAATAAATATGCTTTTATTATAACAACAAAACCAATAGACCTCACCTTCAATCTTCCAAGCATCATTGTTATAGCACTGTAAATGACATGGAATACAGCCAAAAAGAATATGAAGATATGTAGTTGATGTATTCCATTGATTGACATAAGTGGCACATATCCCTGTTACACAAAATACAATTTTTCACAATGAACTAAGAATATAAGCTTCGTGCTTCCATGGTATCAAGCGTATGGTTAGAAAATGATGAATATTCACAACAAAAATAGCAACATGCATGAACGCAATAAGCTTACATAGTCACACGTGTGTGCGCAATACAATTACGAGATTGGAATTAGTGCTTCTTACTTTCTTGCAACCTTGGGGTGGACTGTCTCCGGACAACATTCTATGCTTGTACCATAGGAGCCTACGGTGATGTTCTGCCTCAGCCCCAGAAGCACTCTTGTGTTCCTCATTACCAGCTGAACGGTTAGGACATGGCAACATAGTATCCCCAATTTTTTCAGGAATACAGATTTTGGAAATGTAGTTTTGTCCAAATGTCAAAATAAGGGAAATGAAGCCTAAAACCATTAGCTCTGAAACAAGATACATAGAAAAAGTGAGCCATAAAGCAGAATAAATGACTCTAAAATACGAAGAGAAACATAGAGTAAAACTATGTTGGAGCTCTTACCCCCTTTAATTTTCTCAAGAGCTTCAAACAATGCTTTCTTCTTTCTTCTTTCAAATGTCTAAAAATTAAAGCATCATTAGACAGAAGAGTAAGGAATAAGAGAAATATAAAAACACAATGTATTTTTCCAAATTCCTTCAGCACACACTTAGGCTCATAAAAAAAATTTCAGTTTATTACTTTTCATTGCAAGTACAGTGACAACAACGTGGAAATGCTTTGCATATTGACGTATTTACAATTGAATCCTGCCTAATGAAATTCTGAATTCGGAAAATGGACATAAGCACATGTAACACAAGAATCCATCATCATCCTGTATATTTTCCTTGTATTTAGCTGATCAAACATCCCAAACAAGCTGCTTTGACTGCGTTTTTTCCATTTTATTCCGGCAAAAAAATCCCACATTCCCAATCAGAACCAATAATCAAGTCCAGCGAGATCAATTAGAAAATAACTGTATACAGTATTTCATTCTACATAAAAAGCATTCCCGTATAGGCATAAAAAATACGAAAAAGAATGATTGAGAAGAATAACCTCTCCGAACTTATGAAGAGTTTTTTCCAACAATATGGAGATTATAATGATGACTGCAGAAACTAATGCAACTGCCCATGTTGGTGTCTGATCTAGTTCCCTCGCAGATTCCGATCCTCCTCCCTCCATTTTTTTCCTTCTTTCCGCTAAAGTATATGGAATCCAATTCAATTTCTAATGTAAATGAAAAACTCAGATTTTGGTAATGACGTGAGAATACAATATATTTTTGAAAAAAATAAAATAAAATCAGGTTTCAAAATGTCGTAACGGTATTGAACCCGGTCTGGGTGATTGCCAGTGTAAGAATGGGAAGAGAATCTGATTTAATTACAATAATACCATTGAGGAACTTATCAACGAGAGTGTTAGTAGGGATTTAGTTAAGTGAGGAGAAAATATGACCACAAAAGGGGGAGGGAAATACTCTAAAAATTAAAAAAATAAAATTTATTCCTTTAAAATATAATAAACTATATAAGAAATAGAGGAAAAAGGAGTGTTCCTTGCAAAGAAAAATAAAATAAAATCATAAGTACAAATATCACTGTAATGTCCTTTCGCAATTTGTTCAATAAGGTGGACTCAATAGTACTAAAGAAGAAAAATAATGCTATGTAACACCAACCTAGATGGCCACACTTGACGATTCAATTAAATGAATCATATGACATTACATTTAAGAAATACAATTGTCGTCTAAACTGCTGCTTGACGCTAGTAATGCTCAATAATATTACTCTATTTATTTTTCAGGATGACATGGGAAAAATCTGTGCATACAACACCTCGAGAAAACTGAATAAGAATCTTACCCCATTCAGTAAAATAGCAGATTAACCAGAAGAAGAAGCAAAGGAAAAAATTGCAGAAACGAGAGGTGAAGGAAATTCAAAATATAATCTGTAAATCTATCTCCATTCTGATGTAACATTTCATGTCTCATACAAAATCTTATAGCAATCTAGAAGAAAACTGGTTTTGCTGAGAATCACTTGGCACAAATACAGGAAGCTGACCTCCCCTCTGTGATCTACCCTGTTGATAGTAACTTGAAGTGGAACTTCTCTGGGGACCAGTTGGAAAAGAGGTGCCACTTCTTGGCCCTCGGCTCAACTGTTCGTTCATGAGAGGGCCTCCAAAGAATATAGACTGACCTGTGTACATGAGCTCAGCTGAAGTAGCCTGAGACGATGAACCAGCATTCCTGGTGGCAGCAGAAACAAAGCGCCCGGCTTCCGGATCCCAAAATACGGATGATTTCATGTTCTCTGCAATACCCAAATTGTTTTTCCTCATGGGCGCCCCAACTTTCTCTTCGCTAATAGAAGCTTCAATCTTGTCGCCTGCTTTTGCCGACCAAGGAGATTGATTAGCTGATGCTTGATATATCGGATTAAAGTGGTCTCTGTTTGAAGAATGCTGCTGCCCGACTGGTGAAGAAGTGAGATTTGTGGCAAGAGGACTGCTAAAGTTACTTATGCTGTTACCACACGTATCAATGTCATCCCTGCTAGCTTGACTAGGTGGATACGAGATCTTTGATGGGGACAACCTTGATGTCCCAGCTCGAGCATTATTCTCGTAATATCCGTGCCTTGTGCTCGTTGGAGAGCTTTTACCACTCATAGTGGTACTAGATACATGATCAGCATCATAATGATGATGTCTAGAACTTATTGGACGCAAAACGGATGATGAAGCTCTGGCCTTTGCACCAGCTTTAATAGCCTCATGAGAGTTCAATTTTGCCAGCTTCCACGCACTGATTCTGACTGGACGCTGGGTTCCTCGTCTCTCCTTGTCAGCTTGTACGGCATCTGGATCAACGGTGGAAGGTAAACGGCCAGGCTCAAGGTGGGGAATAATTTCATCCTGTGTAGGAGAGGCCAAAAAACAAGAACATATAACTACTCTGAAAGCTAGAAACATTTGCAGTAAACGATAAATTAGGTAAAAAATGTTCCACAATTAAGTGCTATAATTGAGCCAAGATAGAGGCATTTTGTTGACTCTCCATGTTCCAATTGAAATTTAAAATTTAAGTCCTAATAGCAACGAAGGCTAAAAATAATAAAATGATATCAGATAAATGGAAAACTTGCAGTAGATCTTAGTAGAACATGTTAGCAGTAGATCAATGGAGTGGTGAACAGGATTCATATACATCTCTCCTCTAACATGTTCTACTAAGATTGTTTGCTATTTTAAAGAGGAATTTCTTTAGATCCAACCATTAAAGTCATCATTACTGTAATTTTTCTTCAATTGGAGTAACACCTCCACTTGTTGGTATAAATTCTCAATTAACGTCGACTCCATCCTAGTATAATCACACGTTCATTTCAACAACCTCATTTCTGTACATTCATCCTACGAAAATTTCGTTCTTTGACAGCCCGACTTGGTAACATAAAGCATGGTTGATTTAATAACCATTCTATAGAACTTGTCTTTTAACTTATCGGTGTTTCAATTCTCTGATAACATAGAAACACTAAAACAACTGTCCATATCCTATATATTATAGAATTACATCCTTCCCGAGTCCTTGTTAACATTCAAATCCTAAACCTAAAACCACAACTTGAGATAGCATGACCCTCTATAGTGACTCCATCACCATCATTGTTCCTTCTGTGACACAAAAATGCATTCTATGTATTAAATCATTGTTCTACTTAACCTAAAACCTTCAGACTCCAAAGTACAAATTAAGGAAGTATTCTCATCCTAATCTCATTGACTAAAATTATGCCATGATATCAGGGATAATAACTTGGACGACCCATAAGCTCCGTATAATAAAATGACAAAATCATTCCCCTCTGAGAAGAAATATATCCTCATTTGTGGCACCTCTGTTAGTTGGTATATATTCATGTCATTTCATTCCAGAATCACCACATATTTTTAACATCCTCAATCGTGGTACAGTCATTGAAAATTTTTCATTTGACGATTGAACTCTCAATACCATAAAATATAACTGGTTTAATCATTGTTTTGCAGAACTTATCTTTTAAATATTATACTGGATTCACAAACGATTTCTTCGCATCTCTCAATTTCATCCAGGCTTATAAATACTTTGCATTAGTTTATCACATCCTCAAGTTCCTTTTATATTCATATACAAACTTAATAATATAATCCTCTATAACGACCCCACTGCTAACTGTTATTAGTAACACAACATTGTATGTGTTGATCTTAGTTGTACTTGATTTTAAGTTACGAAGTGCTCCTTCACAGATCAAACTAAAGATTTATTAATTTAATGATTTCATCAACTATAATACATCATCAAAGAATAGCATAGACTAAGAGACCATCTTGGATGTCTAATGGAAATCCCTCTACCTTTCTCCATTTCTTCCAACCCACTTTTTGGAATATATAGTCCTTACAAAGCCTCCAGTACCATCTTTACTTATACTAACTTTAAGTAATATTCTGTACAATTGTCTTACTTGTAAGTAAAACTATAAGTTCCAAAGTGCTTTCCTAAAGTTCAAACTAATGATTATTCCCTTATCAACTAAAACTATGTCATCAGCAATAGCATCCACCAAAGGACATCATCATGCATATCATGCATGTCTCAGGAGCTTATCTGTGATTGAAAAAGGAATAAGGGTCAAGTCCAAAAGTTTGCCGCAAGACCATCATAATAGAAAATTATTTATTAGTGCTCACACTGGAACTCTTGCAATTGATCCATAATACACATCATATACAAGATTGATTTATCGAATAGAAATTTCTGTTCTTCCTAGCATACATATCATAAGGTTTTTCTATATAAATTAAAAACCATAAGTATATACTATTTCTTTTCTTTACAATTTACAATCGATGTTTGGAATTGTGAAAATGACTTCAATATTAATCTCCTAGTATAAATTGAAATAAATCTACGAGGCCATTAATTGATACTCAATTATCCTCTCTCATAATTTCGTAATACGCCCTTCTTTTTAAGGCAATAAGCATTACCCAAAGGACAACATTACGAGAAAATTGAATTTGATGTCCAAAAACTCCTTATACACAGCCCAATGGCAGGATATCAAACCTCTCAATCTTCTAAACAAAAATGTATACAACAAACTTATTTTCTATGAGCCTTCACATTCATAATTTTTTCAAGTAGTGACAACACTAATGTTCAATAGTACTACTAACATGTATCGTTATTACAGTTTTCTGCCTTGGGTTGGAAGCACCATGTATATCTTTAAGTGTAGTACCAACAATCATTCCCCCTTCTAAATCGGGAACCTTACAGTACACAATCCTCACAATATATTGTGCCATATGTTGCTAACAGTTCTCTTCTTCAGAAAACTTGATCATAAAATTAAGTTAGAAACAATGGTTTGACAGAAAAATTTTAGTTGCATACATGTTGAAACAATCTCCTTTGGGAAAAGGAGCAATGTGAAAGAGAATGTCTAAAAACTCAACAGCATAAGGATAGGTTTCATCGCTCTATTTCACGCTAAACTCCTATAGTCACCTTCAAGAAGTCAAGTACGTAGTACAAAGAGACATCAATACCTGATGATCCATAAATATCCTCGGTGGAGTACACCAAGCACCTTTATGTTGTAGTCCCATGCCAACAGAGCTTCTTCCGCTAATGGCAGTAACAGCAGAACTCGTTGGTGAAGATGGCATACTTTGCTGATCTCTTCCATCTACAGAAGGTCCAGGAGGGTCACTTTGAGTCCGTATAGCAACAACATACTCATATGTTGTGATACCCTACAGAAAAAAATGTAATGTTAGTGTCACCAACTTCACTTTTCCTTACCTGCACTTAAAATGCCAATACAAACACAAAATGCACATTATTCGGGCATAACACAAGCATGCATACACACAGATAAACAAATGACAGTCAAAAGCCAGTGCATGCACACACATAGAGAGATAGTTAATAGAAATGTACCTTTCGTATAAGGATTATATGGAAAAAGAACAATTCTCCCAAAGGTATCATTGCAAGCAAAGAAACAGCTGTACAGAGCGCCTGTAACAAGATAAATGATAAACTGAAAATCTGTTGGGCATAAAGTTCTGTTGGCATGAAATATGATGCAGTAGATATTTAGACCCTATTTGACAGATTTTTGAGATTATAAGCTGGTAGGTCCATGAAATGTGTAGTTAAAAAGTAGATAAAGTTGGCAGTTGAATGAAATGTGTGGTTAAAAACAAAGTTTGACAAACTTTAAATCTGAAAAAAGGGGCTCTTTCCCTATGGGATGCAGCTTCTCTTGTTGAGGCGAGCCGCCCTACCATTCTTTTTTACAAGCAAAGGATAATGGGCATTACAGAACCCGAATTACCAAAGAAGAGATTATATAACAACATACAACCAAGTGCAATCTAAAAAGCTTCTTAAAGAAGATAAATAAAAAGAAACAGGTATGCTCTCTTGATAGAAAAACATGGTAAGATTTATCTTTCATTTCTTTCATGTAATTCATCCACTCAATCGAGTGGAGGATCGAAGCCAGTTTTAAACATGAATTCCAGATCTTCCAAATAGACAATCTTAGATCTAAATTACATATATCGAAATATCCATAAAATACAGAAAAAGAAATTAGGTTGCGAACTAGAGATAGATGAAGCACCCAGTTTTACTTCTAACAGAAAGTAGTATAATATACCACTACTGTAGCGAAGGGCGGACGAGAGAATCCATCTCCAAGCCTGTCAGTTATCTGATTCTCTGTAGCATTTCTCTCAACAAAGCAGCGAACAAGGACTGCAATGCCCACCCCACATTCAAAAACAAGCTAGCAAGCAAAGCCAAATGTGAATTAGAGGCAAAAGAGGGGGAGAGAGAGAAAGCCTGACAGAATAAAGCTATTTTGATATAGAGCTTACCCAGACAAGGCTTGCAGCCATTAAGCACACAAATGTGATATAGTTTTTTCTGCCCACACAATTATTCAACCACTGCTAGGATGAAATGGTCCAAGTGCTATTAGCCAAGAAAAAGTAAAGCAAGACTATGTTTGTATTGTAGAGATGATTGTTCATTATAAAAATGCGTTACAGGGAATAAATAGTAATCATATAGGTCGTATTCTGGGAAGCACGGACATGCTGTTGACATCGATATGTTGGTGTTCAACATGTATCAGACACTGATAAGTCTCCGACACGTCACTAATGCATGTTAGAGTTCCTTGCGGCGTGTTGGAGATGCAGACGGTGAAGAAGAAGGTGATTTACGATGAAGAAGAAGAATGAGGAAGAAGAAAGAAGAAAGCGAAGATACATGATGACTGGAAATGAAAAGTTGTGGATGTAAACCAATATTTTCATATATATATATATATATGATGCACAATAAATATAAAAAATCTATTACTTTATACTATTAAACTAAAATAAGTTAAAAAAATATTTTAATCAACATGTCAATGATTTACCGTGTCGAAACTTTTTCAAAAAATAGCGTGTTTGAGTGTAGGTATGTCCGACATGTATCATGTTGAACACTCGTGTCTGCGTTTCTTAGGTCATATTCATCTCTTGACCATACAATCTGATGCTTAGACTCTTCGAAATAGTCGATGTACCCGTGTCGGACACTACACGACATGGGTATGGATATAAGATATGGGATCCTCCAAGTTTCAATCGGACATTTCGTTGCTTTTGCTTTTTCTTTTCCTTTTCTTCTTTCCCGTTTCCACTCTTTATGCACCTAACATCGCTGTCGAGAGGTGGAGAAGGGCAACGATGCTAGGTTTTCACTTCTTTTTCTTTCTTTTTTCTTTCCATTTACTTCTTTTTTCCTTCTTTCCATCTCTATATCGATGATTTAGATTTTTGTTTGTATAATATGAAGATGGGTTCCAGATAATGCTACTTAGTTTCCACTAAATCCAAATTATAATCAAGTCTCTTATATTTTATTTTATATAATATTTAGTAATTTTCATAATTGAAAAATAAATCCCAAAATTCTATTTTATTCATCTCAACTCCTTATTTAATATCAATTTCCTTCTTTGTGAATAATTAATTTTGGTTTATTCAAAATGGTATCTTGAATTAGTAAAAAAATTGAAGTTTGAAAAACGTATTCTCATATCTTTAAATTTGGACTCTTTTTAGCTATATCCTCATATTCTACATTTTAGAAAATAAAAGATCCGACACTTAGATACGTACCCATACCCAATACCCGTGCCCGAGTCCGAGCATCATAGACCATACCTTATATTTCACTTCTAATGTGATAGACCACATTGTTCATCTATCATATTCATTTTGAGCTTCCCAATCACAATTAAATCTCAAACTTACCCGGCAATGATGATCAAATTCATCAACACATTTGTCACAACTTCTACAGTGTTTGCTGAACTTGCGCACCTAAGAAAGAGGAAAATATACATCTTTAACTGAATGCATGCAAAAGAATGTTAAGCCGCTGATAAGAAAAATATCAATGGGGAAGGATACAAAGAAATTTGAGATTAAGAGAAATGGCATCATGAATGAAGAACTATTGCTTAAAACCTCTGTTTATCTGTGTCTTTCTTTTCAGTTAACTTTCAAAAATAGAACTGGAAGAAAAAACACAAATATGGCAAGGGCTAGTGTGACTGACTGCACTGGCTTGAAACTTCAAGGAATCACATATTAAATTTAGTGATACCTAGAATTTATGATTCTACAGTTA
>NC_036250.1:17009796-17040617 GCF_002742605.1 Olea europaea var. sylvestris | reverse complement strand
CCCTCCCCCCCCCCCCCCCCCCCCTCTTTTCTCTATTTTTTATTCTTCAAGGATAAAGTCCAGATGTTTTAGAGTAGCAAATCCGCTTTTCAGTTAAATCACATCTACTAATTATTTTCTCACTTCTATAACTTTCTCACTAACATATACATTTTTTCCATTAAAATTTCATAAAGAGAGAATCATGACAACAAAAATAAGAAATGAAAATACAGTTTTCATATTTTGAAAACCAAAGAGCAGCTTGTTTTATTTTCTCAGGTTTGAAATTTGATCTTTTAATGAAATAAAAGACGAGATTGACAGTGGGTTTCCAAACTAGCATCCTTGGTGAAGCAAATTACATTAATCGGTTTATTTATTTTTCTGCAACAAATTAAAGTTAATGGTTCAGCCATTAGTATCGTAAACAAATATGGTAACCTGATTTTCGATTACATATAAAAAAAATAGCTTTGAGTGGATAAGAGATGAGATGTATAGCCATTTCCTAATTCCTGATTAGTATTATGCATTCCACATAATTACAAATAAACATTTATAAACTGTGTACCTCAGCATTGCACAATGTGCAGAATAAAGCATCTTCCTCACCATTTTGCTCTGGTAGATGATCTTCATCTTTACGGCAATCCTCCTTCACAAGACAACAACAGAGAAAGCCTCCAATTTTTGAACAACACCCTGCATCATGCCTGTAAGATCTTCCTCCATTTTTTAATCCCATCTTGCTTGGCTCCTCAGTGGTAGATATATCTTATAAACACCATAAAGCTATCAATAAAACTTGGAAAAAATGCTGTAATATGGAAATTTCAAATCCAAATGGTCCAATAGGCTTCAGAAAAAAAAAAAAAAAAAAAAAACTTCAAATGCAGTCACATCATAATTCTTAGGGCATTTGTTCTAGTATCTAGTCCAGAAAGGTTCAACAGTGGTGCACTTGTAGAATGTTATAACTCATATTGAAAATACAGCAGATATTCTCAATGTTCCAATCAAGTCGTATTTTAATCATTTTAAGGATATTTTCATGTATAACATGGTTGAATTGATTACCAGGCACATTTGTTTCATTATGTGACCGATAAGTTGAAGACTTGTCGACTTCAATTAGAATTCCAGGATCAGCAGGATTAATAGCTGTGCACCTCGCGTAAAGTATAAATACAGACAGTGCCTGGAAATATTAATTGCACGAAATTAGAAGCAGTGAAGCTTCTGCAAAGAGGATCATGGCAGGATTCTGCAAAAATAACAAAAAGATTGAGCACAGATTGCACTTACCAGGAAGGAGTAAATGCCGGTCGCTAAGTACTCGTAGATATCTTTCCCAAGAAAAGGAGCAAAAAAAGCATAGAAAGCAACAGATAACAAGAAAAAAACTGTTATAGCCACAACCTGCATTGCAAAAGAAACAAACAGAAATAAATGGTAAGAATGGGCATGACAGGCTCAAATCTAAATGACTAATAGAAGAAAGAAGATTATTAAAATATTCTAACAATTTGACATAGAATAAACAATGAACTGGAATTCATGCTTTGAATTTATATAGTTGGGCCTCAAGAATTTCGAAGTGATGAAATTGATAGTATTACTCCCTTTAAAAGCATAAAAGCGGGAACAGATTCGACTATAAGATTTTATAAGAATTCTGTCTCAAACGGAATTCGCAGTGAGCAAACATATAATTAAGCAATTACAATGTCAAAACCAATTAGCTTTTACATTTAGGTGATCCGGAGCAAAACCCTCTTGAAGCAAAAAACTTATTCCATACAACACAAATATCAGCAGGAACATTTCTCAAAACTGTAAAATAGGAATAGTAGAGGACATAGAGGCCAAGCATTTCACCTTTGCACATAATCCATTAGTTTGTCAATTGTGAAAACAAAGCGAAAGATTCATCAAGATCAAGTTAACTTGATTTCAACCTAAGCTTGCTGGATCTCAAATAATTTCATACTTTGAGCAATAATAATATGTACCAGTTGCAACACTAGCTCGTCCAAGTATTCAAAATGCAATGTAAGAACATTTTCCCTTCCAATAATTATTACTTATTTTTCTAATTTCCATTTTTAAACTAACCAAGAAAGAAATATTACTACATTGTAAGCTAGACTCAAAAAAAGAAAAGAAAAAAGAATCCACATTTCGAAGTCAAATAGCCAAAATAAAATTTCAAAACTTCAACCGATTAGAATGAGAAGAAGGTGAAAACATCAAACCTGAAAGGAGTGAGCAGGGAGTTGCCATCCGTGACGCCTAGCCATTATCAACAACCAAGTGAAATCAACAATATTTACAGTTCAAATAACAAATTTTGACTAAACCCACTCAAGAAGAAGGATGAATGTGAATAACTGAACATATGGCTCAAAAAATAGTGGTTTGGTTATCAGTTACTCTCTCTATTTCTAGCATAATTACAGATGCATTATACTCAGATGAAGTACTTCATATATCAATGCTGACCCAGGTGCTAAGAATCCCGTGTAAGACGATCCATTAACTAGTTCAGAATTCTAGCCCTTCAGCAGTTCGATTTGTGAATCAAAAAGCCATGTGGAAAAAAGAAGAAGAAAAAGGGCTCTTTGCAACTGCTAATTTTTCACCTCAGCACACCCTTCGTTCTGTTCAGTGGAACGATAAATAGTGGACTCCACGTCATGAAAAGAGCCGGCTTCCCTTTGATGTTCTCTACTTTGGTCTCAAGGGTATTATGATTGGGCCAAAATTAACCAAAGAATGTACTTTATTCTTTTCTCAGAAAATAAAAAATAAAAATTATGAGTTGAGCTAAAATCAAATAGAGACGGGATGAGTCACAAAGAGTCGCACTCACCTGCAATCCAACTTCTCTCAACTAAACTCAAAACTTTCCTCAGTTTAAGTGTTTGGGTGCCTTCATCATTATCTCGATTCACACCTTATCAATACCAACTTCGATCACTGACTCATATTCTCATTTCTGATCTTGTCTATTTTATGATTATTATAATTTATTTCATGACATTAATCAACGGGATTAGATTTTTTCAAAACTTCTCTCTTAAACATCATTAAAAAGTGCAAATATCAACATCAACAAACAGGATGGACTATTAAACATTCTTTTCAACCCAGTCAAAAATCTATCATAACTAATTGATATAATCCATGGAAAAGTATCAGAGTTTGTTAGATGGCCCATATCAAGGAATGTACAAGTGAAAATTTTACCCTTTTAACAAAAAAGAAATAATAATAATAAGAAAAAGAAAAAGAAGAAGAAGAAGTTAACTAGGTTTAACAAGTAACGATCATAATTATTTGACCTTTCTTTATTGAATTAATAAGTCATTACATTTAATCATTTAATAAGTGAGAAAATGACAAAGTGATCATGTCTTAAGAAATCCGAATGGCTTGGTTAAATTAACACAATCCCATAAGCCAAATCATATTTTTTTTCAAGTCAATTTCTATAATAAAAACAAAATAATATGTTTCGTATTAATATCTAGACTCGACTCTAGATGATTAATAAAAGATTTGTGTGAGATATTTATCAGACATGCAGGAATGGAATATTGAACTCGATTATATAATTAGAATTTTAACTGAATTTTTTTCTTTCATATTATAATGTCCACATCATTAGACATAAAATTTTGTTTATTTATGATTTTATTGAAGTTGTATGCAATAATACTAACCATGTGCATTTCTAGGTAATTGTACTTGCCCTTTTCATTATATATATATAAATAATCTTGACCTACAGTCTAAATGAGCTGCCCTTAAGAACAAACTATTATTTAATTAAGTTTGGTTTCAAGACACTGGCTTGATTGGGAATTTTGCCTTCTTTTTATAATCTTTTAATATTTCAAGTACCACTGCATTAACATAGACAACATCTCGAATCTTATTTGTTTTTAGTTTACCAAAGACTTTTCATTGGAGTTTATGTTTGAACATCCCCCAATTTTTGGTATTTATACAACTTTCTAAAGTTGATTTGAATTGAATCTTAAAGACTCATAAGGAAAGCACGTAAATTCAATAGCTTGAAATCTTGAGTTTCCAAAGTTCTTGTTATGATCTCGTTGACTCGAGAAACAAATTTATATTAACATAGACATTTAAAGAGAGTTGCGAGTTTCCTTCTTGATATGTTTGTGTAGAGCATCGATTTCTGGGTATTGATTGAGATAAATTATGTTCTTGATAATAGATTCTTTTTGTACATAGAGTGCAAATAGTGTTGAAAGTGCTTGTAGAAAGTGGTTATATAGTATCTCAAAATGTTTATAAAGCATGTTTGTTAAAAGGGGGATTGAGCCTTTAATTGTTCATTTGTTAGACTTCCTTTTCACACCTAAACCGGTTCAACTGTTCATATAGCTGGTTTTATAAGTGGTATAGAAATGGGAAAGTGGCTTTTCAGTGTTATCCATATGTTCAAATCGGGGTACTTCTAAGTTTGGCCATGTCAACCAACCAATTTTCCACTTTAACCAAAAAAATTTGACGTTCACCACAAAAGCCTATTCTTGATTAAAAGACAAAAATACCCTTAAATGAGTTATACAATTACAAAAATAGAAATATGTTAAAAAGACAAAAATTCTTTTTTTGAGATTAAAATCCAAACACCTCTCAATTGAGATTTGAAAACGAAGTCACTCTTTTCATCAATTTACTTTAACACGATAAAAACTCTTTCATTTGTCATCCACTTCAACCTCAAAATTTCATAAACTTATCAGTTATCAACCTCAACAAAAATATTTCGTTAAATTTCAGTACTTTAATTAGGTAAGTATCTTTTTCTAGTATTTAATTTTGTTTTTCTTGAAGTCGTATATTTTTTTAAATAATAGAGAAAATAATATTAGAATCGAAGTTCAGGCCAGCACCGATTTAACGTCGGAACTCCAAACAGCCCGCAACGGACGAAGACGCCATTATGGTCTGTAACGGACCATAATGGTCCTTTATGGACCATAACGGACCATCTTGGTTCGTTACTGACCATATGATCCGGACCTAGACCATTTGGCTCGGACTGGCAATGGGTCAAATTTTTTATTTTTTTTATTTTCTGAATTTATTTGAATTTTTATGTTAAAAATGTAATTAAATTTGAAATAAATAATATATATATTAAGATAATTAACGAAATATTTAAAGATAAATTAAATGGAATTTTAATTCTTTTTCTTTTTTACTTAAATAAATGTTTAGTAATTACATATACGTTTCGATTACGGACCATATGGTCCGGACCCAGACCATTTGGCTCCGAACTAGCAATGGGTCAAACTTTTTTTTTCTGAATTTATTTTAATTTTTATGTTAAAAATGTAATTAAATTTAAAATAAATAATATATATATTAAGATAATTAACGAAATATTTAAAGATAAATTAAATGGAATTTTAATTTTTTTTTTTACTTAAATATATGTTTAGTAATTAAATATACGTTTCAAATAAATAATCGAAATAGAGTAATTAAATATAAAATAAATAATATACATTTTAAGACAATTAAAATAATTAATTATGGAAACAATTAATATAATTAATTGATGATTACTATGATGTCGCTGATAATTTTTAATTCATAATGCAGATATGGCAAAAGCATGTGTCATAATCTGTTACTTCGGCAAATTTCAAAGGAAAGAAAATGGTTAATGGGAATGGAAATGGACGAGTGAATGAGAAGCGGTTGCTACTATTTTGATAACAAAAAATAAATCGTTTACGAAAATGTACAATGAAATACAAAACATGCTTAATGTCAATTCCTCTCGATACGATACGGAATTGGAATTTTTATTTCAAAAGTATCCAACAATTTCAATTCCACCTTTGAAAGTTACTTCTGAAGTGCAAATAAAGCATCTAATTCAATTGAACCAAGGTTGAAAGACGACTCCTATTTGCGTAACTTTGTTGAAGAAAAATGTCCCCAAGGGTGAACACGAAGTTTTCGATGGAGAAGATCGTAACGAGAATGATTTTTGGGATATTATTGAGATTGCTCCTGAGGATGCTGTGGTTATTCCCGGGACAGTCGCTACTCGCCATGACGTCACTGTTACACAAAGGATTTACGAGGAAGTTGAAGACAACGAGTACGAAAGGTCATTTACAAATCGGGATTTGATTGTTTTATTCAAACAGAGACATGAGTCTGGTAGGAGTTCACATGCTGGGCTAATTACACGGTCTTCTAATTGTTCATATGTAGTTCCTGATAATGAAGATTTACATGTCGATCAATTGTTTGACACGAAAAGAGATTTGCAAAAAGTTGTGCACCGAATTGCAATGAAACATAATTTTGAGTTTAAGGTAAAAAAATCAAACAAGTCTATATACACAATTATTTGTGTGGACAACAATTGCAGTTGGCATTTGAGAGGAAAAAGGATGGACACAAATGAGTTCTTTGTAGTTCGCAAGTATGCACGAGAACATACTTGTTAAGTGGGTATTCATCAAAATGATCACAGGTAAACTCGATCATGGTTTACTGGTCGACAGATAACGCACAAGTTTCAGGACCCACGGACGATTTACAGACCTACAGATATTATCAATGACATCCGTCGGGAGTATGGGGTGGTTATGAGTTACTAAAAGCCTGAAAGGCTAAAGAATGTGCATTGGAAGATTTAATGGGTACGACAGAGGAGAGTTATGCTAAATTGGTCAGGTATTGCCACAACATGGTTAGAACTAATTTTGACTGGGCGTTTTTTATTGAAACTGATGGGCAGAATCGCTTTAAGTATTTTTTTTATGGCTCTTGGACAATGCATTAGAGGTTTTCGAAATGCGATGCGACCTCTAATTCTAGTTGATGGGAAGTTGATTATTGCTACATGTCAAGATGCCAACATCCAAAATTGCCCTCTTGCATTTGGCATTGTCGATGGAGAGACTGATCTAGCAATGCGTTAGTTCTTCACGAAGCTGAGAGAAATAACTGGAGACATCGAGAACCTTGCATTTGTGATTGACCGGGGGCAGTCAATAATAAATAGTATAACCGAAATTTTTTCAGAGGCACATCATGGTTATTACATGTACCACATTCAGGGCAACCTGATGACTAGGTACCAAGCAGTGGCATCGTTGCATTGTTTAGGAGAGCTGTAGAAGCCTACAGCTTTGAAGAGTTTACGAAGTTCATCGGAGAAATAGAACATAAATCAGAAAGTGCATGGAAATATCTATCAGATATGGGGGTCGAACATTGGGCACGGTCATATTTTTCAAGATGTCGATACAATATGATGACGTCGAATAATGCGGAGTCACTCAATGCATTATTCAAGAAGGATTGAGAGTTACCAATTCTCGCAATGATTGAACATATTCGTAGCAAGTTGCAACAGTGGTTTTATGACCGACGTGAGGAATCCCAGAATTGCACGAGTGTGCTAGCTCCGACGTAGGAAGATCGACTATTCAAAACTCTGGAAGTGGCACAAACTCTATTTGTGGAACCACTAGATCAATTTCACTTCTCCATGAGATGCAGGCGTAATGTTGGATACATTGTAGACTTGAATGACAATACCTGCACGTGTAGACAATTTTAGTTGAAGAGTTTTCCATTTGCGTATGCTGTTGCAGTGGCTATGAATAGAGGATTTCCACCACACAGCTTATGCAGTCATTATTACATGGTTGATTTTTGGAGAGTAGCGTATGCCGAAACTATATTTCCTCTACCAAATGAAGTTGAGTGGGAAGTTCCTGATTATATTGTAGCACTTAATAATTTGTTGCCACCTGAAATTCCACTGCGTACTCCTGGTTGTAGACGGACGTCTAGAATACCATTTACAGGAGAGTTTCCACAACCGCGTAAGTGCGGGAAGTGCGGTGCTACAGGACATACACGTCGATTTTGCACAAGTTAGATCTCACTAAACAATGACTCGACGAATGTGTAGCATCTATATAAATCATATATATTTTCTATTTGTAATATGTTTTTGATTTTCTCAGTTTAAATCGGATGTAATCTTTATCACATTGTTTAATTACTCTTTTTAATAGCATATTTGAATAAAAAAAATGATTGATTTAAATATTGCGATTTAATAATTAATATATTGCAGCAGTTAAATATTTAATTGGTTAAGTATTTCCTAATTAATTATATTAATTGGTTAAGTAAAAAAATTAATTATTTCATATTTAATTACTTATTTCGATTATTTATTTGAATAAAAATAATAGCACTTACTTCGAGTCTTCATTTAAGTATTTCTTTCATTAATTATCTTAATTTGGCACGTATATTTGATTATTTATATTCCTTTAAAAATTATATTTCGTTAATTATCTTAATGTGTATATTGTTTATTTAATATTTGATTGTTTTATTTCGATTACTTATGTAAATTAAAATAATAATATTTTATTTTTTTCTTTTAATACAAGTGAGATAACGATATATATTAACTGACAATATGAAGAGATTACAAACACAACAATAATGTAAATTAAAATAATAATATTTTGTTAATTATCTTAGTACGTATATTAATTATTTCATATTTAATTATTTATTTTGATTATTTATTTGAATAAAAATAATAGCACTTACTTCGAGTTTTCATTTAAGTATTTCTTTCATTAATTATCTTCATTTGACATGTATATTTCATTATTTATATTCCTTTAAAAATTATATTTCGTTAATTATCTTAATGTGTATATTGTTTTTTTAATATTTGATTGCTATATTTCGATTACTTATGTAAATTAAAATAATAATATTTTGTTAATTATCGATTATTTATTTGAATAAGAATAATAGCACTTATTTCGAGTTTTCATTTAAGTATTTTTCTAATTAAATATTAAAAAAAATTATTACATCACAACACGAATCATACTGAAGTTTTTTGGCCATTACAAATGTTAAAGTAATAAGTTAATTAGGTTAAGGGTAGTTTAGTCTTATTACGTTTCCTTAGTTTTGTTCTATATAAACCATTGTAATCTTACATTATACAACCAAGTTTGGAGGCTGCTATCAATCGGTTTTCTCTCTTCTCCTCCATTCTTCATCTTTGGTTTGTTGTTTTCTACATGGTATCAGAGCAGGTTTAATTTTGGATTAAATTTGCAGCCTCCGTTCTTTGGCGAGCGGCCTTGTGAAACTCGTCCGGTTGTTAAGTTTCTTGATTTTGGGTTAAGCTTGTAAGGTTTTGTTCTCCGGCGGTCAAAGAATTTGTTGTATGGTTTGAAAAGAAATACAAGAATCTGGGCAAGTTGTTGAAGGAAAGAGGAGCACTCAATTTGGAGACAAAGAACACCAAATTTGTTATGCACACTGAAGAAGTGGATGGTGGGTGTTTTGTTTGGCGGTGCGTGTTCGGACTCACCCTGTGAATGACATCACTATGGTAGTCGTATATTTTGTGTGGAGGTCTCCGTTTAGTTATGTTGTTAGTGGTCTGTGAGATGGAGGATTGATGTGGTTGCAAGAGAATAGGTGGTGGAGTATGCAGTGTTCGCATGGATGAATGGGTGGTGTAAGGAGAAGAAGGCCTGCAACCAAACAAAGGTTGAGCGCTAATAGAAGAAAAATGGAGTAGGCAACGAACTTGTTACAGAGGTTGACGAACAGCAAAGCTGTTATAGACACCCTTCTTATTAGCACAGTAGCGTCAAACCGAGGCACTGGAGGCAGATTGGAAGATGTGGTCGTATGGGTTTGGGTTATTGTATGATTGCAACAACGACGATTCAGTTATTGGGAGGTGGCGGGTTGGTGATAGGGAGAGGAAGTGTGGTTGATCGGTGCGAGGTGGTCACCCATACAGTTAGGGTGATGAATGTGGAACGACGTCTATGAGATAGGGATGCAGAAGATGAAGTTTGGGCCAACTAATAGTGTAATTGGGTTGGGCCAGGATTACTGGACTGCTTATGGGTAAATTTATGGAATGGGCTGTCAAGTTATGGGCTTGGTAATTGGTTAGATTACTTGGGCCTAGGTTTTATTTTCTGGGATTAGTTTTGATTGTGTTTGGGCTATGAGAATCTAGTTGGGCTGATTTTAGTGTATTGTAGAGATTGTGTTGTAGGGCTTTTGTGGTTGGAGTGATTATGGGCCATAGTATATGTTTTGCGTTATGGGCTATTAGGTTAATATTTTGGGTTATTGTTTCAGGTTTAGTGGATTGGTCAGTTTGGCCTGTTGGGTTTGGTGTTTTGGGCTGCATTAAATGGATGGTTGTAATTGGATGAAAGTTGGGCTTAGATATTTAGTTTTATTTGGGCTTTCAATGGATGGGTGGAGTTGGAGCAATGGGTTGGATTTATTGTGTGGGCGTGCTTTTTGAGTAGGATAATTGTGGTTTGATTTTTTTTTAATGGTGGATTGTTAGTTTAAGTGGGCTTGGACCATTGTGTTGGTCCAAAAAAAAAAAAATTTGGAGTGCGTTGTGACGAGAAAGATGGGGATGTGTTGTTAGCTGTGGTTGCCTTAAATTTGACATTTATCGAGCTTGAATTTGAAATTTATGCCCAGTTCGTGGGATTGAAAATTTCGTTTGATGCCCGGTTCATGGGATTTGGAAATTTCGTTTGTTTGCCCAGTTTATGGGATTAGAAATTTTTTGTCCAATCCATCTGGAGTTTGGAATTTGGCATAGCAGTTGTTTGTCCAGTCTGTCTGGAGTTTGGAATTTGGCATAGTCAGTTCTTGGAATTGATATGTCAAGTTCACTTGGAATTTGAAATTTACATCCGTTTGGTTTAGTTGAGATTGTGTGGTTTCGTTGGTTATCTGCAGTGAGTTTAGTTGAGATTGTGTGGTTTCGTTGGTTATCTGCAGTTCGGCATCATCTCCCTACTTTTCGTTGCTCTCCGTTGTTGCAACTTGTAGACTTTGCCACGAAGTCGAATTCGATTTATCATTTATGCTTTTTTTTTTTGTTGGTCAAACACTCATTGCTCCTTGTCGTAGCATCGTGAGTTTGAGGGGGATGTTAAAGTAATAAGTTAATTAGGTTAAGGGTAGTTTAGTCTTATTATGTTTCTTTAGTTTTGTTTTATATAAACCATTGTAATCTTACATTATGCAACCAAGTTTGGAGGCTGCTATCAATCGGTTTTCTTTCTTCTCCTCCATTCTTCATCTTTGGTTTGTTGTTTTTTACAACAAAAACCTTTTTTTGGTATAGTGATTGTTCTCTGTCATTTATGTTCACATTCGGACTGCCTATTGTATAGGTCTTTGTACGGAAATAGATGAGTGGCATATAAATCATATACTGAAAAAAATATAAATATAAATTAATTAAAGATTTTGTAAGATCTGATAATTGAATTCATGAAACTTTTTACTTACCGTGAATTGGAAAATTTTGCCCCCAACATTTTTATTGATCACCAAATAGCAAAAAAGACCAAATGCATACTCAAAAGTGGCTGCCTATTCTATACTGGTTAGAAGAAAAAGGTGAAGAGAACTACATTACTTATTTATATATATATAAAAAATGATTTTGCAACACGAGGTGGAATTTTCTCCTCCTACAGGTCGAGCCTTTCCCTGAACATTGTTGCAGTTGAAGTGCATCAAAAACCAATGTATTTAACAAGGTTTCATGAATTCGAGAATGAGATCTTTATGTAGTAAAGTAAATGTAGTAAAATCATGGTAATTGACTATATCAATATCACACATTCTTACAGCTCAAGCACAAATTGCAATGAAGCTTAAAAACCAAGACTAAGATCTTTCAAATGTAAATAACAACAAATTTCAACTTATAAAGAAAAATAAGAAACTGATTGTAAAGCAGAGAATTATATTGCTAATCATTTAGGACCAGTTACGAGAGAAACTGTAAGTTCATAGCCTTCTTTTGGACTAATCCATTAAATTAGTCTTTCTTAATTCAAATTCAACTTTTTACAAGCTAGGGGTGTAAGAATCTTTGTACAGCTGATAGTCACACTCCCCCAATCCCAAACCCATGTAACAAAATCCCATTTCCTTTATCCACAAATGAATGTTTCCTCTTAAAAGATGGGAATAACTGATGCTATCGTGGACCTTGTGAGTAGTGGAATAACATTAAGAGAGAATAATTTGAAAGAAATTGAAGGTAGAGTTATCGTGGAAAATCAGGTCATTGCTATTTTTTGCTACTGAATTTACAGAGTTGCAAAACTCAGTGAAAATGTGTGTTCTTGTTTGATCCTTGTTGTTGTTTTTTTCTTGTTTGACCTCGTTTCATCATTTTCAGGTTGTCCTTGTTGCTAGAAGAAAATCATTGATCCAGGGAAAAGGCGTGCTAGATATAGACCCACCCTCATGGCAAGTAATAGCCAACATGAGAGCTGCTATTGATCCGATCGAGTAGGACTCAACTTAATACGAAATTATTTGCTCATTGGATTCTCTCATAGATATGGTGGTCAGTTGAATTAAGTAATGGAAAATAATTGACTAAGTTGAACTAAATTTGTTGGAATGAGACATAATTGTTTACATATTTAAGGGTCGTTTGAGCCCCATTATTTGTAGATTATAATGAGATGAATAGTATTTTTTTGAGAAATGAGTAGTTGAATTTTTTTTGATTTATGTGTAATATTATTTTATTGAAGATTGTGTGGTTAAAAGTAGGAGAGATAAAAATTTAATTTAATGTAATGAAAAATAATGGAGCTCAAACGGGGGCTTTTTCCCATATTTTCTCACTCTGTTTCCTCGTATTCTCTCTCTCTGTGTGTGTGTGTGTATCGAACTGTCTTTCATTGTGATATTATTTTATTTTTTTCTTTATCTATGACTACAATGCTAAGGATAGTAGATTTTAATTATGTTAGTAAATCACTTATCCATTATTATAAACATAAAGGTTTTATATAAATTATAATTATGTTCTTCTGAATTCTCTTCCTTTTGTTTTCAATATATTTTTCCCTTGCTGATTACTGCTATAATTATTTGATTTTAGGTTTTGTCAGGCCTTTGAAATCACTTTCAGGCTTAACATTGCTCGAAACTGGTGTGTTGAGTTTCAAACCGGTTACCTCACACTTATTAAGTTGTGCTTTCAAAATATGTTGAAGTCGTGTTTTTTATCTTACAACTTCATTAGTGGAGAGACTGAGCTGGATCACGACACCTGGCAACATGGAGGTCGTTTGATTGGATTCTAGAGACTTCTACCTATAAGTCTTGTGACTGACCCTTCAGTTGATATAATTTTTGAGAGAAATTTTCATTTTTGAAGCCCGGTTCTCTCTCTCTCTTTCTCTGCATGAGAAACCCCATTTTCTTTGTGATCTAGGGTTCTATTTCTTGAGTGATTTCAGTGATTCAATGTTTGTGAGGCATATTACATACTGTAAATCGAAGGTGAGTGGTGCTATTGTGTAGTGTTCTTATGAATCTGTGTGATTCATTGTGAGCAGTCCGGTGCATATGAGATCTGTAGTTGATTCTTTCGTGGTTTCGCAATTTCCTTTGTGGTTCTTATAGAAGATAAGTCTTTGTGGCTTAGTCTTTGTGATTTACCGAACATTCATGTAATCTTGTTGTCGATTTTTGGGCATTATAGTGTAACCGAGCTATATCCATTGATAGTGGATGCTCAACAGGGGATTAGGCACTCGTGTTGAACCTCTGGGGCTTCGGCAGAAAAAAATCCTTTGTGTTCATTATTTCTGCACTTTTATTTTCTGCATTTCTTGGTTCGGTTTCTATGAATGTTGGTTAATCCTGTGTGTCTCGACATTTCAGTGGTATCAGAGCTTCTTGGAATATTGAGGACACCTGATTCTTGAGGAACCGGATCTTTGAAATCTGCCTTCAATCTGCCTTCAACCTGCAGTTAACACCGGTGGTGGATTTTTTTTTCTTTTGAGTTTTATCAAACTCATTGGTGAGAACTTTCCTGCTTTCTGTAATTAATTTTACATTAGTGTCTCCTGCTATTTCCCTTGATTTACCATGTATTGTAAAACCTCACGTGGCTGGTCTTTGTCCAAAGACTCAATAAGTCTTGGGAATCTGAGATAACAACACGTTGAGGAGTGTAATTGGAAGGTCTTGTTGGAGAAAGCAGTTGAGGCATAGGACTAGAAATCTCTGTTCTCTGTGAATCTACCACTTATACTTAGTGTGAAGTGTTTACTGATTGGATAAAAGTGCATAAGTGCATTGTTGGATTGACCCCTGATCCCATAATCTGTCTGCAGTCCCCACATTGTATATCCCTGTGTGTTCTTGAGATCAAACTTGTGTGCTGTGTATTAACTTGGTGTTTCTTACAATGGGGGCCACTGCTAAGTTTGAAATGAGCATGTTTGATGGGAGGGGGGATTTTAATATGTGGAGTTAGAAAATGAAAGCTATTTTGATGCAACAAAGGTATGCTAGAGCCCTAGATAATTCTTGGCCTGTTGAGTTACGTCCTGGTAGAAGAACTGAGTTAGAAGAAACTGCTTGGAGTAGTATTTTCTTATATCTTTCAGACAATGTAATCAGAACTATAGGAGAAACTAAATCTGCTTCTAAATTGTGGAACAAATTGAAAGCTCAATATGAACCAAAAACTGTTCCAAAACAAATTTTTTTTGCTAAAACAATTCTTTTCTTTCAAAATAGATCCATCTGTTGAATCTGTTGACTTAGAAGAAAACTTGAATAGGTTTACAAAGTTGACCCAGGATCTAGCCAACTGTGATTAAAAATTATCACAAGATCAGTTGGCTGTGGTCTTGTTGAACTCCATTAGTGATAGGCATAGAGACCTAAATAATGCCTTGAAATATGGTAGAGAAAATCTTACCACAGACATCATAACAAATGCCTTAAGAAATAGGGTTCTTGAATTAATCATATTTTATTAACCAACAAAGCAGAGAAAATCTTTTGTTAAAGGACAAGAATGTTGGTACATCTAATTTTCATTCAAAGTTTCAAAATAACCCTAGAAAAATGAAATTTGACAAAATGAAATCTAAATATAAGGCAAAGGGAAAGAAATGTTACTACTGTGGTAAGTTGGGTCACTTTGCTAAAGACTGTTATAAAAAGCAAAATGATTTGAAAGAAAAGAAGATAAGTGAAAGTAACAATGTTATATCCTATGATAAACAAAATGTGAACTATGGCTTGGTTCTTGTAAATGTTGAAAAGAACCTAAATCAAGAATGGATTCTTGATTCAGGTTGCTCTTTCCACATGTGCCCTAACAAAAACTATTTTTTGGATCTTGAACAAACTAAAGGTGGCCAAGTTATTATGGGAAATAACATGACTTGCAAAGTAAAGGGTATTGGAATAATAAAAGTATTTCTGGAAAATGGTAGAATTTTACTTTTAAAGGGTACCAAATTTGTTCCTGAATTAGAAAGAAATCTAGTGTCTCTAGGAATGTTGGATGACATGGAGTTTGACATAAAATTGGGTCAAGGATAGATAAAAATCTTTAGGGATAGTGATTTAATCACTTCTATCCCAAAGAGACATGGTTTATACTTTCTAAATACAAAATCTTTACTTGGACTTTCAGCAATAGTTTTAGATGATAAAAATAATTTTGCAAAATTATGGCATTGTAGACTTGGTCACATTGGGTTGAAAGGGTTAAAGGCTTTACATAATAAAGGTGTATTTGGAAAACTAAACATTGGTGACTTGTCTAATTGTGAACAATGTTTGGTAGGAAAACAAGTTAAGTTACCTTTTCCCGCGAGTACTCATAAATCAAAGCAAATTTTAGAATATTTACATGCTGATTTGTGGGGTCCTTCATCTACCCCTACATTGTCTGGTTATAAATATTACTTGTTGATTGTTGATGATTTTTCAAGGAAAATTTGGGTTTTTCTATTAAAAATCAAAGATGAAACTTTTACTATTTTCAAAGATTGGAAAACTCAAATTGAAAATCAAATTGACTTGAAAATCAAGACTTTAAGAACAGACAATGGTCTAGAAATTTGCAACTATGAGTTTGATAATTTCTGTAAAGAGCATGGCATTTTAAGACACAAAACTATAACCTACACACCCCAACAAAATGGTATTGTAGAAAGAATGAATATGACTATATTAAATAAGGCTAGATGCATGCTTTTAAGTTCAGGCCTGCCCAAATTATTTTGGGTTGAGGCTGTAAAAACTGCTACATATTTGATTAATCGAAGTCCTACAAGTGCTTTAAACTATGATGTGCCTGAATTTGTGTGGACACAAAAGCCTGTTACTTATTCTTACTTGAAAACATTTGGTTGTGCTGCATTTGCTCATCAAAACATGGGGAAACTTGAACCTAGATCTATAAAGTGTGTGTTTTTGGGTTATGCTGAAAATGTTAAAGGATATAGGCCAGGTTTATGGGGGAAAAGGGTTATAAAGTAATAATAAGGAGGGATGTGGTCTTTAATGAATCATGTATGTCATGTTTAGAAGGGAAGAAAGGGAACTTAACTGAAAATGATGTCCAAATTGAGGTGGAGCCTACTAAAATTGATGATATTAGTTCTGCCCCTCTAGAAACTGAATGTACAAAGGCTGACCAGAATGAGAATGAGCCTGATTTGACTGAATCTGATCAAGGTGATGACTTAATTCTACCCCTAGATGAGTACCAGCTCACTGGAGATAGGGATAGAAGGCAAATTAGACCACCTGCTAGGTTTAATAGTGATGACTTTGTGTCTTTGTTCACTTACCAAGAAGAAATTGAATTTGAACCTAGTTCCTATCATGAAGCCTTGAAATCTAAAGATTCTAAGCGGTGGTTGAGTGCTATGGAAGAAGAAATGTCTTCCTTACACAAGAATGAAACTTAGGAATTGGTTGACAAACCAAAGGAGAAGAAACTAGTTGATTGCAAGTGGATTTATAAAATAAAGGAAGGGGAAGGTGGCACTAATAATGTTAGATACAAAGCTAGACTAGTTGCCAAGGGTTTCACACAAAAGGAGGGTGAGGACTATGATGAGATTTTTCCCCCGTGGTCAAATATACAATTATAAGATGTATTTTTACTTTAGCTGTGCAATTTAAATGGAAACTTGATCAACTAGATGTAAAAATTGCTTTTCTTTATGGTAAATTGGATGAAATTTTCTATATGAATCAGCCTTTAGGATTTATAAAAGGAAATCCTGAAAAAACTATGTGTTTGCTGAAAAAATCTTTATATGGCCTAAAACAAGCTCCAAGACAATGGTATAAAAGATTTGATTCATTTGTCTTCAAACTTGGGTTTAGTAGAAACAATTATGATACATGTCTTTATTGTAAAGAAAGTGGTGGTAAAGATTCTTTGTATTTTGTGCTTTATGTTGATGATATACTTCTTGCTAGTGCTAATAAAGCTGAAATTGATGATATCAAACACAAACTAAAATCAGAATTTGATATGAAGGATCTTGGTTCTGCTAGGAAGATACTTGGCATGCATATTAAAAGAAATGAAAAATCTGATTGCTTACTTTTATGTCAAGAAGAATATGTGAATAAGATCCTTAAGAAATTTAATATGTCTGATTGTAAGCCCGTGACTTTACCCCTTGCTAATCACTTTATTCTAACATCTGATTCATGCCCTAAAACTGAAGATGAACTTGAAAGAATATCTAACATACCTTATGCCAATGCTATTGGTTCAGTCATGTACTTAATGATTTGCACCAGACCTGATTTGGCATTTAGTATTAGTGTTTTGAGTAGATTCACGGGGAGTCCTGGTGAAACACATTGGGAAGCCTTAAAATGGTTAATGAGATACTTAAAAGGTTCATCCAACTTAGGTTTGATGTTTAAAATGGATAAAGATGGGGTAATTCTAAAAGGTTATACAGATTCTGATTTTGCTGGAAATAGAGACAATAGAAAATCCACTTCATCTTATTTTTACACTTTGTGTGGCACTGTGATAAGCTGAAAATCTCAGTTGCAGAAAATTATTGCTCTATCTTCCAACGAGGCTGAATATATTGCAGCCACTGATGCCATCAAAGAAGGCATCTGGCTGCATGGTTTGCTAAATGAACTTGGTTTTGTAGATACTAATCCAATTTTGTTTTTTGATAATCAAAGTGCAATCCATTTGAGTAAAAATCCAATGTTCCACAGTAGAACAAAACACATTGATGTTAAATACCATTTTATAAGGGATATTATTTCAAAAGGGTTGCTGAAAATAAATAAGATTTGTACCTTGAACAACTCATCAGACATGGAAACTAAAGTAATACCTTTAAATAAATTTGAAAATTATTTGAAAATATTATCTATTGATTCTTTACATTGAATGTACAGGCACAATTGAGCAAATGAAACTATAAATGCTGGTTAAGCTCTTGGCTGCATTATATGCCTTAAAATTTTGGAAGCAAGGTGGAGATTGTTGAGTTTCGAACCGATTACCTCACACTTATTAAGTTGTGCTTCCAAAATATGTTGAAGTCGTGTTTTTTTATCTTGCAACTTCATTAGTGGAGAGACTGAGCTGGATCACGACACCTGGCAACATGGAGACCGTTTGATTGGATTCTAGAGACTTCTACCTATAAGTCTCGTGACTGACCCTTCAGTTGATATAATTTTTGAGAGAAATTTTCATTTTTGAAGCTCGGTTCATTCTTTCTCTTTCTCTGCGTGAGAAACCCCATTTTCTTCGTGATCTAGGGTTCTATTTCTTGAGTGATTTCAGTGATTCAATGTTTGTGAGGCATATTACATACTGTAAATCGAAGGTGAGTGGTGCTATTGTGTAGTGTTCTTATGAATCTGTGTGATTCATTGTGAGCAGTTCGGTGCATATGAGATCTGTGTGATCTGTGGTTGATTCCTTCGTGGTTTCGCAGTTTCCTTTGTGGTTCTTATAGAAGATAAGTCTTCGTGGCTTAGTCTTTGTGATTTACCGAACATTCGTGTAATCTTGTTGTCGATTTTTGGGCATTATAGTGTAACCGAGCTGTATCCATTGATAGTGGATGCTCAACAGGGGATTAGGCACTCGTGCTGAACCTCTGGGGTTTCGGCTGAAAAAAATCCTTTGTGTTCATTATTTCTGCATTTTTATTTTCTACATTTCTTGGTTCGGTTTCTATGAATGTTGGTTAATCCTGTGTGTCTCGACATTTCATGGTGAAATGCATAATATTCCATAGATGGAATGTCATCAAGGAAGAAAGAAAAGAAAATTAGTATCCCCCTCCTATTGCATTGCGAGATTCTGAGCGATTTGACAAAATTCATGTCAACTCGGGAAACTTTGGTACGTAATTCACCACCATGCCTCTCTTTCTTCTTTTTCTTTGGAGAACAAGATAGTTTATTAGTATTTTGGCGGTCTTTCCTTTCAGCTAACAGGAGAGCTCTGTTTGAGACACAAGAGTATACGAAAGAAGATTATCAGAAAGAACTTGAGCATATTGAGCAAGTTAGGACCATAATAACTGATTCTCTGTGGTAACATGAGATCGATTTGTTAGGCTTGCTCCCAAGTTATTTTAAATTCTCTTCAGACATACATGTATTTGAGTTGCTTTGCTTTATGGACAATTGTTCTAACTTTAATCTTATCGCATTCCACAATTTACCTCATCAGTAGGGAAAAAAAGAGAATAACATTAGAGTTTTATGATCTTCAATAACAAAAGTAATGGTGAAACACAATCAAATTCATCGATAATGTATTGCTTGTATCCTATCATTTTGTGAACCCTCTCTACATCACTTGATATCCATGCCCACATGCCATGTTTACCTAAAGTGATTTTATCAAAGATATTGGTCCCTAAATAAAGCCAAAGAGTGGTGTAATTTATTGCATGAGATAGATGTATATTTTTTTTTACAGTAATGAAGAAAACAAATATAACTTTCAGTGAGCTTCTCAAATCATCTATGCATCATCTATGACAACCTTAATTCAGTATTTTGATGAATACAGAGAATTGGGACTATATATGGTTGCTTTTGGTTGATGTCCTCATCAGAAAGAAAACATGTATTAACTCCACTATAATACTTGGATGATTCGGTATATAAATATTTAAGTTAAGCGATCGAATCTTTATGGCATCTTATGTATTTTTGTCCCTATATATTTACGTGTTTACTCCCTTGGTCGAGAAATGTAAAAATTTTGGACAGGCAATGCGCATTGGGACAAACCATGGTAGCCGTTCAAGTCGTATAATGAGCTATTATGGGGACGCCCCCAGGAGAATGGTGAGCCATGATTCGGACAGCTTGATGCAGAGTTCCATATTTATATTTTCTTATGCATCCTACTTTGATACTTTTTACTTTCTACTATTTGTGAATGTTGTGCTGAATATGATACTCTTGGTTTATCAGTTGACCGATCTTTTTTTCACATATCCTATGTTGAATATTTTTTTAGTCGATTGAGCAAAAAAAGTAAATCAGTAAAAGAATGTTAATCAACGATAAACATTAACAGCTATAGAGGCACTATACGTTGTCGATGAATCTTCAAGTCTACTTGTAAGTTTCTGACGCATTTTTCCTCCCTACTTAACTGTATAGTAACCACATTTTTATTTTGCATTTTTGATTGGATTCCTTTGCAAGAATTACTTGCTCATTTGTTAATTTAACTCATTCAATACTTTCGTTTGTCATACAGATAGGCATTACTTCGTAAATTCTACGTCGAAACTGGGAAAATATTCATCTCAACATTACATAAAAGGTAATTCCACTTCAGACTATAGCATCCATTTAGAACATCATACTAATAACTAACATATTATTAGGAGCTAACTTAGTCCTTGTACATTTTCTTACTCACTTTATAATAGTACCAATATTTGTAGGTTTGTATATTTTATAGGGCTTTATCTTCTAGATTTTTCTAAAAATAAAATCATAAAAGTTTTTCTATATTAGAGATTATTGCACGAAAACAGTCACCTAATAATGCTGTAACACCCCTGGTCAACATCAAAATCTTCTTCTAATGGATTTAGAGGTTTGTACATTAATAGATATAATAACTTTCTCATTTCTAATTATAATTATTCCCCTAGCTAATATTCTTGACCTCTTGTAACCTTTGAATAGGGAAATAAAGTTACAGTCACAATTTATGATTCAACTATTACAGCCCTTGAAGATAAACTACAACTCGAAAAGACAAACATACTGTTGAATGCAACTATCAGACATAATAGAAGTACATTTACAAACTCTACTGAAGAAAAAGTTTGGTCCATCAAAAAGAAAACGAGAATTGAAGAAGTGAATAAAGATAACCTAAACTTCCTCTTCTCTATATATGAGGTTACTCCATTTCAGGAACTAGAAAGATACATGGATAAGAACACGAACATAAGTACAGCTCCCAACATATACTAACCTTATAGCCAATATTTCCATTCAAAACTTACTACTTATTTCTTCAAGTCCAAACCAGGACTACATGTACAATATATAATAAACAAATTCCTTCTCTCTTTATTACAGGAGTTATAGGTGTCGCTATAGACATTCGACAAAAAAGATTCATCCAAACCCACTTAGACACACAAGCCTATCTTCAATATATTATTTTGATAAACAAAAATTTTCAGATTGTAATGCTTACACTGTGGGATAGTTTTGTTGAACGAGAATGCATTACTATCGTTGAAAACCTAGCAAAAAGACCTGTCATATGGGCCACTGATCTTAAAGTTTCTTTCTTCAATGGTAAATTCCGTATACATATAGCCTTTACTTTATTGTCATGTTACTACGAAAAAGCAACAAATATAACTTCTATTTCATTTCCTTTATAGGCATTACACTTTCTACTAAAGTCAATAGTATTATTTTTATTGATGTTGGAATACTAGCAGTGGCATATTATAGAGAATGGTTTCCACACTTGACTTCCAAATTCTAGACTTCTTCCATCTATAAATTGGAAGGAAAATTATTATTATAGACAACTAATTATGTACTTCATTTCCAAGGTGAAAACAAATAATGAAGTACTTGAGAAACCATTTGTTGCAGTGACTCCAAAACTTTCACCTCCAACTCAAAACAAATTCACATCACTTGCTGACTTATTGGGAGTCTACGTGGGGGTACTTTCTCAAATGCATCTTTAAATATGTGCACTAGACATAGCCTCTTTATCATAAATTACACTCAACATTATGAACACTTGACAAAATTTTACATTATAATCTCAACATCCAATCTGGCATACATGTCTTCATACAGAAGAAATTCTATTGGGTAAAAGCCCAGTGGAGAATTGTTTCAATCCACCAAAAAATTTGGTACATGTCATGTAGCAATTGCAAAAAAAAAAAAAAAAAAATCCAATGTAGACTTTGAAGAAACTTACAAATGTCGCTTCTGTAAGTATGAGCATGCGAAAGCAATGCCAATGTAAATTATATCTCTAAACATGGATTCAAGTATTCACTGAAAAGAATACTTCGTTCTAGCAGATGATGGTATCTAATGTGATATACATTGTTCTTCAGACCAAATGCTTTCATTCGCTTCAAAGATAAATCTGGAGAATTAGATGCAAGCATAATAGGAGAGGTAGCAGAATCACTATTGGAAGCTAATGCCAAAGATATAATGAACCATTTTGTAAAGGTAAAATAAAACTACCATTGCCTTATAACAATTTCTTTATGAAAAAATAAAAATATAATACATACAATTTCCATACCGCAAGATCCCGACATACATCTAAACAATGTCATAATGACTAAATCTAAAGAAGATTTGCTCTTCTACCTCAAAGTCACACAAAACGTCAGGATCCACTAGAATACTACTATGAAATTATCTTCGTCTTCAATGTGTTAACAGCAATCACTGACATAACCTCCTCAACTACAGTAGCTGATGTGGATTCTTCAACTGAAATTAATGACATCAACATTTCAATCGAAGTAACAGACAGTTCATGTAACAGAAAAAGCAAAGGAAAAATGTACACCATAAACAAGGAAGTTTCCACAAACATGCAAAGAGAAGTCTATTCCAAGTACCTGACAAAGCAACTGAAATAGAACCAAAGAAGAAAACAAGGGCAGCCTTAGACTACAAACTAGATGAAGAAACCAAAACTGTAACTTTTAAACGAAAAAAGGAATGACAAAAATTCATGTTCTTTTGTTATAGTAGACAACTCTAGTAGAAGTGTCTCTTATTTTGCTAAGAAGAAAAAAGAAATCAACTCTAAATGTGCAGTAACTTCAAGACAAGTCTTCAGTTAAGACTCATCCGAAAGACCATATGTTACTATTTTTGAAATGTAAACACTGCTTCAAATATTTTGGCATCTTTTTTATTTTAGAAGCAAACAACTACCATAAGCTACCAAAAAAAAGTGATGGTTCAGTCTCTAGCAATAATATAAAGTACTTCTTCTCTATATATTTCTTCACAACACACTAACATTAGCTTTGAAAAAACATAGCCCGTGCAAAGCCTAGTATTTATAAAAGGTGGATAAAAATGAGTCATAAATAAGTGTGTGGTATTTGGGGACTTCTCGAAACATGTGGATAACAAGTGAATTGGTTATTTATGAAAAGTTTAAAAACATGAGCCAAACATAGGCTTGATGGACGTGTTAAATAGTCACATCAGTATAGATATGTCAAACACGATAAGTTGGCATAAATGTGTGATAGGTTGGTCTCATTAAGCTTTCAAAGACGTCCAGAACTGTCTAACGACTAGTCAATTTATTGATAATCGTGCCAGATTTATCTTGTTTAAAATTTTGTTGGCTCAAGCGATAAATGCTCAATGAAAGTGCAGGCCATGCAATTTGCGTGATATTCATTTTTTTTTTCTAATACACAATAACAAATATAATGATAAATTTAATAGATTGAACAAAATTAAACTTTGTTCATTCATGAAACAAATTATACTATTTACAATGTCAAGAAGAGATGATTTAATGCATAAATTGATTTTTTTTAGCACACTTACCAATTTATAATGTTATAAAATCATTTTATGCATAAATTAGATCGCAACTCATTGGGATATCAAGCCATCTTCTACACATTGTAGTCGATGAAAAACTAAATGTAATATCTCAGATGCTTATGCGATTTTTAAGAATTTTTATGATTTGAAATAAAATTATAGGCTTGATAAAATAAGTAGTGATAATTTTGGGGAAATTATAATTATACATGAATTGCCCTGGATGTTTAAAAATATACATAAGAGATCACTCTAATTGCAACTAAGCACATGGAGAAAACAATAGAAAAGATAGGGGTTATTAATTTGAATTCTCTTGAAAGCAGCTACTTGACTGGAAAAGATGTTAACATAGATACGAAATGTAAAGGAACAAAATATTGAATGTTAGAATTGCTAAAGGAAAAGGTAAATAGCGGTGAAATTACAGTACAAGATGATCTTATTCATATTATAATGTTCTTCTACGTGATTATATAAGATTTATTGTTGCTAGGTACATTTATATATTGTCTTTATCCTAAGATTAAAGTATCTAAGACACAGTATCAATACAACATATTGCTATACACGTGCATGTGCTAGACTACTTATATACAATCAATAATTGTATATTTCGCATTTACTCGAGGCCTTAAATTTACATATTTGTTAAGTTTAAAAGTATGATTTCTATTGATTTTATTGCTATTTTTTATGTTTTAGGTTGATTATGATGTTGGACAAGAAACAAGGAAATGATATGAGTCCATGGCAGAGCCAAGGGAGACCAAGAAAAATAATAATAATAAAAAAATAAAATTATATTACGTATATTTATTGAAATAAAATCATTAATTCTTTTTTCTTATAAAATTAATTGGGCTTGGGTACAGGCTCAGACCTAGCCCTTCCCTCTGCCTCTTGCACAAGTTCAAGAGATGATGAGAAGATGAGTAAGAATATGGAATGGTGAAAGCCCAAAAAAAAAAAAGATAAAAAGGAGAATAAGAACCAAAATGAACAGTTTTAGAAGATTGGGACCATAATGGAAGAAGTTAAAAGTTCAGGGATTGAGGCTATAAAAATGGGCAATTCACTTCAGCTGATAGGCATGTGGCGCTTGCATGCACTAGCTTACTGTTTTCCCGTGCATGTACTGGGGGAATAGCGATGCATGAGACCTCTGAACTACCACAACGTATTATTTTAAGTATTTTGCTAATTTCAAGTGTTTTTTTTTAGGTCAATTTTAAAGGTTTCAAGACCTAAAAAGATCGAGTAATGCTATGTAGTCACACTAGAGTTGCAACTCCAGTCGAGATGGCACTAATGTGACATTAATTGATAGGTAAAAACTTAAATTGAATTTCAGTACCAATTGAGTAAGTTAACCCATTGATTGGTGCCAGATTTCAACTTAAATATCTCAAAAGATAGATATTTTATATTCGAATCATAGGTAACGTGATGAAAAAAGTTGTGAAGGGTAAGAATGCAAATATCCTATCAAACCATACTGCACTTAAAAACATACTTATCAAATACTCCCAAACTCGAACTCTTGTTTGAAAGCCTAATAATGACTAATCAAAAGGAGGCTGAATTGATTTTTAAAACTTTTTTAAAAATGAATTCTAGATTTAAACCATTATGATAGCAAACAAGACAATTAAACAAATATGCATAGATACAAAAACAAGTAAAGACTAAAGGGGTAAATTCAAATAATAAGTGCAATATAAAATTGATAAGTAAAAGGGAGAGATGATGGAAATGATATAATTGTGGAAGTTAGATCTAAAGCAATGATCCATGTCCTCCGTTACCAAGTTCTCTGGCACGAGTAAGGCCTTTTCATTGTGTTCATTAACTTACGATGTAATGTAACCCTTTACGGTGTAATCTAACCCTTTACAATGTTTCCGATAACTTAGGCCCCATTTTGTAGCCATTTTCTTCCAAATGTATTTTTATTTCTCTTCATTTTAACCACACATTTTTTACTAAAATAATATTACACGTAAATAAAAAAAAATTCTTATTTTTCAATCACATATTTCACATCAATTTACTATTCTAAAATACATTTTTATATAAAAATGTCTATCAAACACCCCATTATAAACAATTAGTAACAATCCTTATATAATGTTGAGCTTTAAAAAATCTCAATATGACCCACCTATTGAGTTTTACGGAACCTCAATATGATCTACACTTTATTAAAGTGATTTTACAATAAAATCATCTCTTGATAAATAGTGCAAAACAAATTAAGTACTAAGAGAGACTAACATTTTAATGAATGGTAATAAATGATAGTTCAAGCGTTAGAAGAAAAATTTGATAAGTATAATAATTAAAAGTGAGATTTAATCAATCAAAAATTTTCAATGAGAAGATTATGAAGAAATAAATGCAAAGTAAATTCAAAAAATCATCTCAACAAATATCTCTCTTTAAATGAATGATTGTAATAAGTGAAGTACTAAGAAAAAAAGTAGAAAGGATTATGCAATATAAGTGCAAAGACCTTCAAAAATATATATCTCTTTTAAGATTGATATAAATAAGTTAAGAACAAACAGAGATGAAAAACTTTGATGAGAGAAATTGATTCAATAAATTTGATTTAACAATTAAAGTTTTTGTTATGAAGAAATAAATGAAATGAAAATAAAAATGTAAGCTCAAAGAAGATTTTTCACAAATATATTTAACAAGGAAGCTCTTTTCATGGTTGTTGTGATGAGTGAAAGTGAAATGATATTTATAGCAATCAAAACAGAAAAATTGTGCCCAACTAGACGACCCATCTGGACGTTCATTTGTCAATCAGACAATCAAGCTAGGCGTTGTGCAACGGTTAAAAAATTTGACTGTTGGCGAATCGAACGTCCACTGGTCATGTTCGATTGATCGCTGACTTTTTTTTAGAATTGTGATCTAAGTTCAAGTATGATTTTGAAAAATCAAATTTAATTTTGATTAAAATATTTTATGCAAATGACAGTGAAACTAATATTTTGTGCACGAAATGATTTCTGAGCTATTGTCATTCATTACTAAAGATAAAAGTGTTATACACTTACATATGATCTAGATGGCTTAATCTTTGATCTTGCTTCAAAGTTTCTTTCATGTTTGGCTCTTGAACTTCTCGTCTTGATCTTTTATTGATGCTGTCTCTTATGCTTTTGATTTTGATCTTTCTTGGCATCTTGATCTTTTATGGCAATTATCTTTTAAGCTCTCGTTTCGAATGATTTGACTTGAATTCTTAACTTTTACTTTGGTCTTCATTTCAAGTCCGATATATAATATTTGATTGATTTTAAAATTGAACTATCACCACTCAATAAATTGTTAGAAACAATATTAATTTTGTTTGTTATGATCATAACATTGAAGATGAAGTCGATTATATGTCAACATTGTTCGCACCAAACAAGATTATGTACTCAACGGATTTTTATTTTTAATAAAAAATTGGAAAACCCCACCCATCCCATGATGTGAGTGCTCGGTAGGTCTGTACATCAAGCTTCATCCGCACTCAACACATATGCAAATGAAAATAAAAATTAATAAATTATATAGCTTGTCATACTTGCCTCAAGTATTGAAACCGTTTGAACAATATCCTTATTTTCTCGATTAAAATAGTTTTTTGAACATAGTTGTGAATATTTTCAAAGATCTAACAAAATATATAGAAAAGAAAAGAAATATCTCAATAAATCAATTTTTTTTCTCAAAAAATATTGATGCATATAAAATTGTGGTACATGCAATAACATATTTCTAGAATATTATTTTAAATACAAATTTTTACTTCTTCATGAGCATTAAAATAATATTTTTTAAAATTATTGATATTTTTAAAGTCAATCTTTGAGAATTACGGGAAAATATTTATTTTTAAATTTTTTTTTGCAGCAAAATAAAATTTTCTTAAATATTAATACATAAACACAACTCAATAATCTTCTATAATATTGATTTTATATTTATATACTTTCGTAACAATACAGTACTTCTTAAGAAATTGATATATAAAAATTATATTTATTTAAGAACAATAACATAGTATTCTTCTAATAGTGTTCTTTTGAAACAATGGTTCAATGTTCCTATATTAATTTATATAAATTTACTCAAAAATAAAAACAATATATTATTCAAGAATATTGATATTTATGAATATGCTTCTTCAAGAGCAAGAGTTAAAATCAAAATATTTAACATATTTAAATAAAAATTATAGATCATGATATACATCAAATATTAAAAAATACAATAAATTTATTTATAGTATAAACTTACTTGGGTTTCGAACCTCAAATGACATTCGTGATATCTACAAAACTTCAACTGTGTAGTTCACAAATTTTCAATAAAATACATAATTATATTTTGTATAATCTTATAAATAAAAAGAGCAATCATGTTGATAACGTATCATAAGCTAAAGAGGTAAGGAGAAAGAAATAGAGAGAATAAAACGGATACCGCTATTTTCATCCACGTTTTTTATTAGTACATTCCACTCTAAGTTCATCCCTAATAAAATTTTAAAAAAATACTATTTGATATCCACGTCATTTCCAATTTTGCCCTTATTAAATTCATTCATTCAAATATTATATATCCACGTGAATTTTATATATTCATTGTAGGTAGCCAATATCAAAATATAAACAATTTTTACTTATTACTTCTTGCGATAAATGATGCCTACCATCATCTAAACTATACAAATGCAAAATTCGCATATATCAGAAATAGGCACGGAAGAAGTTAAGCGACAGTAATATGATTTCAATCTCTTAATCAATCCAAAGAATCACATGCTTTAACATATCCTTTTCTTCGGGTTTTTTTGGGCGAACATGGGTTGTTAATGTCTATAAATTAATATAAACAAAAGAAATATATTGAAAGGCTGACATGCTGACAATCATTTTGTGTTTTGGATTTATGTCCAATAGTATTACGTGGAGCTATAATATGACAAATTTTGCTAAACGATAGAGTACTTCAAATTATCCAACTGCAAGCCAGTAGCCTGCAACATCTAAGAACAATAATTTACCACTGTCAAGGCCAAAAACTCTTTTCAATTATCCAGTTTTTTTTTTTAATCATACATACCCCAACTAGTATTTGGCTTCTTACTCTCCAAACCCTTGTTAGACTCCCATTCCTTGGAATGTCTATGAACTGCTCGAATTAATTATGGGATCCTCCAAACTCTTGCAACAATTACAGTTTTCATCCGATTTAGATCTCACAATCCCGAATAAAATTCCATCAGTATTACTACTTCTATTATAGATCAACGAATTATGAATACTGGAACAGCTCTCATTGGTGTTCAAGTGATTCGAAGAGGTGAATTGATTAAATAAGTCATGAGATCAACCGAAATATGACTAGAGTGACAAGGAAGGGTAATGGCGGAGGAGGAGGAACTAATCTACAATGAGGCCCATTTGGCAGATTTAGATGGGGGTGCCAATTTTTTTTATTTTTTTATTTTATTTTAGAAGATTTCAAGAAAACCTAGCCCTTTAAATTGATTTAAATTTAAGGTTGATATTATTTGTCAAATTCACTTATCAAAAAGCTTCGTAGGAGGAACGCTCCCGTATATTATTTAGATTGCTCATTATTACTCATGTCTATTTAAGTAAATTTTTATATATTTTAAAATATAGTAAAATTTTATTTTTGAAAGTGGATGTACTTTTAAAAAGCGTAAATAGAAATGAAGGTATCAAAATAAAACTTTTATTTATATTTTATTCAGATATAATTAGGAGTATAGAAGTATAGTGATTATCTGATAAAAGTGCATTTTAGATAACTTAAAAAACCAATATAAAAATCTCATCTGGCATTTTTCTTGAAGCAAAATGGTTGTAGAAAAAAATCAAAATATAAACATCAGAGAGATTATTGAATCTACGGCTAACATAAGCTTCATAAAGTATCTTCTCCTGCTATAATTTTTACATGCCACGTGGCGTTCCTCGATATCATCGACCGAAGTGGAAAGAAACAAAATTGTAAGTTGGTTTAAGAAACCACATTCGATTTTATTCAATCCTTGCTCACTACGCCGCTATACCCAAAATTTCTCTGTGAAATCATTGCAAAATGACAGCACTGTCGAATTCGTTTGTGATATCTAAGTCATCGGGTAATTCTTTTGATCTTTTTTAATGTAATTTGTCTGTAATTATTGTTTCATTTTGTTCTAAAACGCACAAATCTAGATACTTGTTCTTGTCTTTTTATGGCGTAGTTTCTATGAGAAACGCAAAAGGATTTGAAGATTGGTGAAAAAGAAACTTTTAATGTTCAAAAATGAGTCCTGGATCACAAATATTTAACTTAAGCTTTAGTTGGCAGCTTAAAGATTTTAATCCTTGTTTCTTGTTTTAGCAGGGAAAGATTTTCTGTTGAATTTTCGTTCCCCTTAGAGTCCTATTTATTAAATTTACTGTTGTTTGCTGCCTTATTATGAAATAGAACAAGAAAGAAGAATTTTTCATAGTCTATTACATTCACTATAATCATTGTGTATAGATGTCAAAATAATAACATGGGTTATTGCTTTCTAAAAGCAATGCCGTCAGAATCAATTTCTTTGTTTGGGGTTCCTCAAACTAGTTCCCCAACAGGCGTTTGTTACTGATAGTGAGTGTGATCTGGATGAACATTTGATATTTGTTCATAAGATGATGTGATAATATACAAGATCCAACTATCTTACTTGTTGAAGAAGTCCAAAATTATCTGATACACACTCAGGGAAATCCTGA
>NC_036250.1:16992451-17009579 GCF_002742605.1 Olea europaea var. sylvestris | reverse complement strand
TATAAACTATTGCTGTGTCCTAAAAATTCAAGTTCTCAAGATATAGACTTATCTCAGCTTTTTTTATTTGCTTTGAACCCAACGGCTTCAACTATAACTTTATACATATCACAGTTATCTTTATTTGGTCCTGATCAATGATGACCGATAAAAGTCTGCCTATCACTTGTAATAATGTGAACTTTCAATGGCAAAGAGATCAATGTGAAAATGAAATAAAAAATAACATAGTAGATTATGATTCTCATATATTCATTTTCAATGTATATCAAAATAAGTTTCTAAAGATATCTCCGTCTCTCGTGTGTTTGATGGCAGTGATGGTGGAAGGCCAAGCGGTGCAGGCATCTTTATTGGAGGCTTTGTTTTGGGTGGATTAGTTGTTGGAACCCTCAGTTGTGTGTGTGCACCTCAGGTGATAACAATCAAACAATTACTAATAGATGCAGTTATTTTAGCATTGAAGGCCACCTGCTCTCTTGTAATATTGAAAACTTTTATCTTAGACATATCAATTTTTTGCTTCATTGAGATTTCATTCTGTCTCACTACAATGCTTGATTGCTGCATCTTTGAGGAGGAATCTAAATAAACTGTTGTATAGAACATTATTCAGCTGGTCTCTTCTCTTTTTCACAGATCAGCAAGGCTTTAGCTGGGGCTGATAAAAAGGATCTCATGAAGAAATTGCCCAAATTCATCTATGATGAAGAAAAAGTTTTGGAGGTAAGTATGCCTTTTTATAATTAATTGGGGGAGCAATCTCTTCCAATGTAGCATCTTCTTCTGATGAAAACTAGTTTTTAAGCGTTGAGATCCTTTATGTCTGCATATTTTCTTGCTTGCTAAACTGCGCTAGTCATACTGTACAATTAAAAAATTTAGTCTCCCATTTATATGCAACTTGGCAAAATAAGTTTATTTTTTTGCCCATTTTCACGTGTCAATGTTTGAGCCAAACATAATTTCACCATGTTAGATTTCATATGGTACATAGAAGAACCTTGGTTTTTATTGCATGAGGTTTTCCACGACTTTGAATAATAAATGCAAATGAATTCAAGAGCTGCTTTGTTATCTACTATAAGTTGTTAGTAATTGGAAGTGATATTTTTCATGCAAGATGTCAACTGTGTGAAAATTTTATCTAAAGCCTGCAATTGTGTTGTTTTCTAATAGGTAATTAGCACAAAATATCCCTATCTTTCGATATTTTTGTGGAAAACGTCCCTACCTTTCATTTTTTGGCGGATTACACCCTTACCTTTACCTTTTTTTGCGCAAAACGTCCTTCTGTCAACTCTCCGTTAAAATGCTCCGTTAAATCAAAAAGGTAAGTAGCACAAAATGTCCCTACCTTTCAAAGTTATTGTGCAAAACATCCCTACCTTTTATTTTTTTAGCATAATTAGCAGAAAAGGTCCCTACCTTTCAATATTATTGTGCAAAACGTCCCTACCTTTCATTTTTAGCATTTTTACCCCTACATTTCACATTTCATTGCGCAAAAGGTCCTTTTCATCCATTTTTTCAATAAAATGACGATTTTACCCTCTTATTGAAATAAAACAAAAAGAAAAGAAAAAAATAATTAATTAATTGCAATCATAGTTCTAAATCTTTCAAAACATTACAAATAAATCCTAAATTCTCCACTGCCGTCACTTTCACAACCCCACCAAGCCACCACCTATAGATCCATATAGCACCACTTTTCGACCATAACACCTATCGGACTCCACCACCACCAGTGTCGCCTCACTCTCCCCAATATCCTCCGTCATAGTATTGATCACCAATCTGTCCGAAACAATCACATTTACGGTGGTGGAGTCCGGTGGGCATGGTGGTCGAAAGGTGGTATTATGTGGATTTATAGTTGGCAGCTTGATAGGTTGTGAAAATGGTGGTGGTTGAGAATTTATGATTTATCTGTAATGTTTTGAAAGATTTAGAACTATGATTGCAATTAATTAATTATTTTTTTCTTTTCTTTTTGTTTTATTTCAATAGGAGGGTAAAATCGTCATTTTATTGAAAAAATGAATGAAAAGGACCTTTTGCACAATGAAATGTGAAATGTAGGGGTAAAAATGCTAAAAATGAAAGGTAGGGACGTTTTGCACAATAATATTGAAAGGTAGGGACCTTTTCTGCTAATTATGCTAAAAAATAAAAGGTAGGGATGTTTTGCATAATAACTTTGAAAGGTAGGGACCTTTTGTGCTAATTACCTTTTTGATTTAACGGAGCATTTTAACGGAGAGTTGACAGAATGACGTTTTGCGCAAAAAAAGGTAAAGGTAAGGGTGTAATCCGCCAAAAAATGAAAGGTAGGGACGTTTTCCACAAAAACATCGAAAGGTAGGGATGTTTTGTGCTAATTACCCTTTTCTAATTATGTGGAAGTCATTGTAGCTACTCTAGAGATTGCCAAAAGGCAATCCTCTCTTACTCTCCCTCCCATCCGAACAAAAAACATATAAAGAAAACAACTATAAACAACAAAGAAACTTTGTTTCGAATAAATTTGGGATACCTACATGAATCCTTTTTTACCAATTCGTTTGGTTCATTTTAGATGTATTGGAAAACAACTGGATCATTAGCCTTTTAGTTATGGTTTGCCCCGCCCTCTTTTAACCCCTTCTATGAACGTGAACCTCTTTAGGTCTATGCAAATCGCGTCCTAACCACCTAAGTCATCATTTCTTTAATTTGTCCTCATCAATCAATATCAACTCCATTTGTTGGATAATATTTTCATTTTAATCTTTTCTATTTTAGTTTGCTCATACATCAAACTTAGCACCCATTTGATGCCCATTAAAAAGAGAATTTTTTTATTTTTTATTTTGTTTTGCAGATGACATGATTGTCCATAGTAACTTCATTGATATGTTTGATCCTACTATTATTCAAGGCATTGCATGTATTGGGTCTTGAATCTACTCAACCCGACTTCTAGATTCTAAAGCATTCCGATGTCAACAATTTAGCTGCTATTTGGTAGAGTTTTTTAAAACTCATTTTTTTTTTTTTTGAACTCATTTTCAACAATATATACCTCCAATAAAATATTTTGCATGTAGACCTATAATTATTCCCTATTTTTAACCAGGTTTTTTAACAAAATCACTTTTCACAACATCTATTATCAAAATATCTACATCAAATATTCTCTTAGTCTCTTTCTATCTTATCAACTGAAACTATGCCCGTGTGGCTCCCATTTCTTGAAAACTCATTTTTTTTCCCAAATTCATTTTCATTTATACATTTTATGGGACACACAACTTTTATCAACTTATTAACCACAAGTTTCACCAACTTTTATCAAAATCTACCAAAAAAAAATTCTAATTTTTATCCAAACCTCATGATATATTTTGAGTTGATGAGACTGGATAAGGGTTAATTCATGAGTTTGAACTTGGAAGAAAAGAAGAAAATAAAAAATAAAGGGATAAAAACTTGAAACATCAACCAAACAATACCTCGTCCAAACTGTACATGGCTGCTACTGGATTCTATTACTAGCCTATTTTGGTGTAGTTCAATACAAATATTTCATAAGGCTGTTTATTTAAGATATACCTAAGTTTAATGGTCAAACAAAGTCCTTTTTTCCTCCCTCTATTGATAGACCTAGGAACCTCCTGCCATCATTGAACTTTTCAAAATGTGGATGTAGAATCCTGCAATCCAAGATATCCTGGTTCCAGGGCAACTATAAGGTCGACTGGTTGATTTTCTCTCTCTTATGAGTAAAGTGTGCCTATGATGTAGCACTGGGAGGATTATTAGTTAGTGTGCATCATCTTATGAGAATACAGTAGAGTCAAGATAATTATTTTTGCTTTAATAGAATCTTCAGACTAGACTATGGAATAACTTGGTAATAAACTAAAACTGCAATATTGATATAAATTCCTGCCAAATATTTAACAAATGCACTGATTTGCTTCATCATTGATGTAACACCAATGTCATAGAGGCATGTTCCTTACTCATTTATCTTTTGTGAAACATTTGCATGCTGTCCCATTAATAGAAGCAACGTCAGAAGCTGGCTGAGAAGATCGAACAGCTCAACTCTGCTATAGACAATGTATCCACTCAGCTGCGGTCAGACGACCCCCCAAATGGAGAAGCTGTTAACTCAGACGAAGTTGAATCTGTCGTATGAGACTGTCATGTTGATCTCATACAAAATCTTGAACTGCTATGCAATGATCTGTTTAACTTAGAAAACAATGAAGTTGTCATCTGAGAAAGCCCCGTTTTGCAATTCTAGTCTTCTTGTTACTCATTACCTGTTGACATTGGATCTAAACAATGAAAGTTCAACTTCTTATCAATATTAGGAAACGTTTGGCTGTGCTTATAAGAATTGGGGTCCACTACATTTTGTGGTTACTTTTTCAAAAAATGCAGGTTTTAAGCATGATGAAACTACTAGATCAAATGATTATTTTAATCCCTTTTCGAGGGCCTCTCTAAATTGTTATGTAATACTAAGAGACCTTTTTTTCCCTCTCAAGATAGATTGGTTCAACATCACGAAATCCTTTTCTATCAGATAGGTAGATTGATCCTGATCACTCATTGATTTGTCTAGCGACAAGGTCAACAAGCAATCGATATTTCACAATCAATGGTGTAATATTCTTTGTTAGTAGCAATCCAAAAAAAGAGATCTTTTTTCCTTTTTTTCTTTCCTGCACCTATTTTATTGAGATAGGGAGAGAGCTTGTCATGATGCATGAACTAATGCTTAATTGTCCAAGTATATTCCTGTTTGCAAAAATTAGGCAGACACACTTTTAGTACAGTGCCATTTCTTGCTAAGAAGTCGTAAAATTATGTTGGTATAAATATCATTTTAAGCTACCTCGTCTGCAATGTTAGCTATTAGAGAGGAGGAATTGACATCCATAATCAGTGGTCACACTGTAAATATTGTTCAATCATTCAAATGTGCAAGAAAAACATGTAGCCTTCCACAGGTGTCCTAATTTTAAATCGTATTTAAAATATAAAATAAATAAATAAATGAGATCATATTTTGCCTCCATGGAGGGCCATCCTTGTCCATTCTTGCTACTTTGGGCCTAGCTAGTGATTATAGGTACAAAACGTTAAGCCCTTGTTTGTCATCTATTTTTTCTTACAATATTTATTTTTAACCACATTTTTCATTAAAATAATATTACACGCAAATCAAAAAAATTTCATTCTTTTTTAATTACACATTATCCATCAATCACTATTCTATAATAAATTTCTTCAAATTAATGGGGCTCAAACGGGACCTTACATTATTATATCAATGAGACCACTCCCTAGAGAAAGACAACTTGAAAATAATTTCTCAATTTGACTGCAAGAAAGAATTCTATTTATTTATTTATTTTATTTTATTTTACACCCTTTTGGGATCATTTAACTGCTAATTTGTCTCAGCTTTGAATAAATAGCGCCGAGTAGGCGGCAATAATTATAGCCCGTGTTTGGTTGCATAAACGAAATTTTACTTCTCTTCAAAAATAATTTTTAATTACACATTCTTCAAATAAAATATCCTACTGATTTGTCCTCTGGATTGATCTATCCTGTCTGATATATAATTATCCATTGCTACGTCATTCCTTGTTCCGAAGCACCCTTGACCTATCTTGATTAAAACCAAAAACCTATCTAAAGTGGAGCCTGGTTTAAGTTGTAGCCACCTTTCTTTCTAGTTCCAGTAAGGGAGCAGTGAAATGTATTAAGCCTTCGTTTGGTAGCAATTTTTTACTCAAAAAAATCAAATTTTTTATTGTTATTTCACTATTTCAATCATCATTTTTTATTTTTTCAATCACAGGTAGGACCCATTTTTCTATTTAACATTAAAAAAATGAATTCTCATAATCACTACCGAACATGTCCTAATTATGAAAAGATTTTTCCAACTTTTTTAACCATGCGTTCTTAAAAAAATTCACTTATCATAAAATCTATTATTAAAAATATCTACCAAACGGGGCTCGGTAACAATAGCGATGAGTTAATTGTTGCAATGGTTATTGAACTTTGGTTCATGTTTTTAATTGATCACTGAAATTTAAAATATTGAGTTTTGGTCATTGAATTTAGATCAATGTCTTCGATTGCTCATTGAATCTAGATCAATGTCTTAAATTGCTCGCTGAAATTTAAAATGTCAAGTTTTGGCCACTGAATTTTTGAATATGCTGTACCTTATTAACTAGCATAATTGTTGACCTTTGAAAAATACCGAATTTACAGTGAGTAATGTACAACATTTTTCAAAATTAGGTGAGTAATATATAATATTTTTCAAGTTTCGATGAGTAATGTATAATATTTTTCAAAATTTAATAGTCAAATTAGACATTTTAAATTTCAATGAACAGTCGAAGATATTGACTTAAATTCAATAATCAAAACTCGATATTTTATACATCAATAATCAATCAAAGATGGACTAAAGTTCGCCTCTTATTGGAGCCGTCTTCTTCCGCATTTTTCGAAAACCCTAAAAAGAATGAATTTTTCATTCATATAATCTTGAATTGTACAAGGTCTTATTATCATAACAAAATCACACCCGATTCGTTTTGGAAAGATACGTTCTTTTCATGCTGATCAACAAAATCAATTGAAGTCGCCAGATGAGAGGCGGAGGCCTATTCATTGCATTTCTGTTTTTCACCTTCCTAATTTTAGCTGTTGTATTGAGGGTTAAAGCAAGCCCTGATAACCCGGATCCAGATCCGGATGTTCTCAGTGGTTCCGAAGGTCCATCTACCAATTCTCAATTTGTAACGACGCCGTAAGTGCTGCCTTTAGTTTCTAAATAATCTTCTGTATATGGAGTATTTTGTAAAGATTTGATTTTTTTTTTCAAAATTTAATTTTCGAAGAGATCAGAAATTGTATTTATAAAAATTGAGCAATTGATAACTGCATTTAACACAATAATTTAAGCTGATTTTTGAGAACACTTTAGAGGCTCATTCCCAACACCACCCCCCCCCGGGTAGAAAACGTTTGTTGTGGGTTATGCGGGTGATTATATACTGGACACCTGATATAATGAAGATGTTGTCGTGGTTGTTCAAATATAGACTTCCAGCATAAATAATGTTGTAGTAGCATACAATGGATAATTATGGGTCCTTACTCTGACCTTGTAGTGGAAAATAAAACAACGTTCCAATGATTTTACATGTTGCCAACAGTTAGTGAGGAAAAGCCCTGTTTCTAAATTGAGTGTACTAGCCTAATGATATTTCAAAAGAAGGGAAAGGGTGTTAACCACTCTTCTTTTTCTTTTTCCTTTTCTTTTTCTTGGGGGTGGAGGGTGGATTAGTAGATTGAAATGTTTGGCAGGATATAATTTTTGTATTTGTAATAACGTCTGGATTTTTCCTCTTTTATGCTATCTGTTCGTGTGTTGTCCTCTTCATTGCTCTTGGATATAAAATCAGTAGACATGATACTGCAATAGTGGCTGCTCCAGATGGTATGGTATATTTTGTTGAGATTGGTTCCGGACAAATCCTTTGGTCATTTTCATCCGGGCCATCTATTTATTCCTCTTATCAGGCACTCCCCAGTAGTGAAGGTGAAAAATTTGTTTCCTCTGCTGATGGTGATAATTTCTACATAGATTGTGGAGATGACTGGAAACTTTACTTACACACGAAAGGCATCAATAAAGTGGTATGTCCATAGAACTTTCTTACATCTTATTTTATAGGCTCTTAATCTGGTATTTGTTGCCTTGGATTGCATGATTTCTGATAATGAGGATGAGCTATTTTCAGCAGCTTTACATATTCTTTCTCCATATTCTAGCGTTCCGTCCATGTTGTCATAGAGTATCCTCATCTGCCTTATGGTTTCTTACACTAACTTGTTGCATGTATTTTTCCATTGCAGCAGCTCAATCTGAGTGCTGAAGAATTTGTGAGGCGCACTCCATTTGTATCAGCTGGTGGTGGTGTCATGTTAGGATCAAAGATAACTGCTGTATTTCTTGTTGATAGCAAATCTGGAAAAGTAGTTCGTACATTTAAATCCGAGAATTTTCCCTCGGTTGGAGAGCAGGGTGCTGATGAATCTTCTATTCTAGCTAGAAAGGATATTGAAGAATTGGTAGGATCTGGCCCCACTGACTTGGAGGATGTTGAGAAGCTACTCTATGTTACAAGGACAGACTATAATCTGAAGTATACCTCCAAGGAGACCGGGGAAGTTCTTTGGTCTCTAAAGTTTGCTGATATTGAAGCTTCATTCCAATGTGAAGGAATTGAGAATTTACTGGGTGGACTTTTACCTGAGGCTGACAAGTTTGGTCCAGGATATAAGCTTCATACAAAGTTGACAGTGCATTGCCAGACGAGGCCTGTGGTCTATCGCATCCGTGATCGTAGCTCACTGGAATCCCTTTTTGTGGTTGACAAGTTACCAGATGCTCTTCCAGGAGGCAAAGTTCTTTCTTTACCTTCTGCTGATCATGATCCTATGTTAGAGCCAGCGGATAAGTTTTTAGGTGTTCATCATGGTAATGAGAAACAACTATTGCTGGCTTTGCCCAAACCTAACCCTGAAAAATTTATTATCAGGGGTCTGCCTGGAGGTGGTGGTCATCATATGAATCACAGTATAGACTCTCATAATTTAGAACGATATCATCTCTGGCCTTCCTTTCTATATGCTGCGTTGGTGCCACTAATCATGGCTTTCTTTTTCTATGTAAGATGTGCAGTGGTTAGGGGACAAGGTAAATTGTACCAGCAGCCTGAAGGCAATAAGTTTCAGGTCATAAAAACCAAAAAGAAGAAAAGTCGCAGAAGTGCTACCATTAAAAATAGCTCTGTTGTTGAGAACAAGACTAACCATATTTCAGACCATCAGAGCGTACTGGCCAGAAATGATCTCCAAAACATTGAAATAACTAAAGGAAATTTACTGAATTATTCAAGTAACTACAAGAGTCTTGTAAATGGACGTCAGATTGGGAAGTTGTTGGTTTCCGATAAGGAAATTGCCAAGGGAAGCAATGGAACTATTGTACTTGAAGGAATTTATGATGGCCGTTTAGTGGCTGTTAAACGCCTTGTTCAGACTCATCATGATGTGGCTTTAAAAGAGATTCAGAATCTTATTGCATCAGATCATCATCCAAACATTGTCCGATGGTATGGAGTGGAATATGATCAGGATTTTGTCTACCTTGCTCTGGAACGGTGTACATGTAGTTTACATGATTTGATATTGTATTACACCTCTACTTCTCAGAATCAGATACCTATAGGAGACCAAGATAATGAATCTCTTAGTGATTGCCGGTTGCTGTCAGTTCTTGGAAATGACAAGGATCTTGAACTGTGGAAGGCTAATGGCTATCCATCTACTTGCTTGTTACAATTAATGAGGTAGGTTTGATATTATCTCAATCTATTATGGTTCATATGTATGGTGTTTATGTTAAAACCTGCCTAATCTAGAAACACAATGTATCTGTCCCCCACTCACCAAAGAAGAAAAAACTTCACAAAGCAAATGAAAATATTTGAAACTTGACAACTTTTCGTCCTGTTTATGATACTTCTCTGTGCATTATACTAGAAGTGGTAAATGACACAAAGTATATAATTAAAAGTTGAACTAGATTGAATATGATTTCTGTAAACTTAATAGGAAATATCTTCAGAAAATTTTGCGTAATTTCCTCAAGATTTCCCTGTAGATGTATTAGAATTGAACTAATTTACTTCAAATAAACTCTTAATTACATATTTTACTATGCAAGTATCTCATGATCTCTGTAGCACGGACACTTCATTTAGGATAGCGTGTCTGTATCCGATACATGTCGATAACGACACTCCTTGGACACTACCATAAATATTTTTCTTTTTATTAAAAATATAACTCAAAGTTATTAATAAATGACAAATAGGTACTCATATTTAAAAGATTTCAATAAGAAAAATTAATAACAAATATAAAACTAAATTTATACTATAAATGGAGAATTTTAAATAATTTAATCCACGTGTCAACAACGTATCATGTCAGTACTTTTTAAAAAAATCTCGTGTCAAATACTGTGTTAGAGACGTGTTCATGTTGGTGCATTATAGCTCATGATTATATGCACTTCATATCATATTTATATTAGACCTCCATTTGGAAAGAAATTAATATATGGTTAATAAATTCAGTTAAACTCAAATACTAATTACAATTACACATTTATTTAACCCAGTTATGAATTTGCCAAATGGAGGCTTTGTTGAGTTTAGCCTTCTAAAAAATCATCATTCCTTACAGCAGTTACAAAAGATTGTTTTTGCTAGTGTTATCCTTTTCCTTCTATATTTGGCTCAGTATAAATTGACTCTCTCTATTATGAGCTGCAGGGATATTGTTTGCGGACTAGCACATTTGCATGAACTTGGAATTATACATCGAGATCTAAAGCCTCAGAATGTCCTTGTAATCAAAGAGAGAGCAATATGCGCGAAGCTTTCTGATATGGGTATCAGCAAGCGCTTAGCTGGGGACACGTCTTTAACCAAAAGTGCTACGGGTGAGTACATGTGTTGTTCTGCTGTAGATATGCTTATGTTTGTTGCATGTTTAGTTGTGGAAATCGATCTGATGGCAAAATATTATTAATCTTGTATTTTCTGTACATATATACTTCAATATCTTATTTTTGTCCTAGCAGGTTATGGGAGTTCAGGTTGGCAAGCACCAGAGCAATTGCGCCGTGAACGTCAAAAGCGTGCTGTAGATTTATTCAGTTTAGGTTGTATTCTTTTTTTCTGCATAACTGGGGGCAAACACCCATTTGGGGAAAATTTTGTGCGTGATATAAATATAATCAATAATCAGAAAGACCTTTTCTTGATAGAGCATATACCAGAAGCAACAGATCTAATCTCCAGACTCCTAGATCCAAACCCAGATTTGAGGTAATGTCCCTTTTTCTTTCTTGTCATACTTCAGTATAGCATTTCACTTTGGAGGCAACATCATTACTCGATTTCATATATCAGTGGTGACAATATACTTGTAATGTTATTCTATAATTAACTAAAGTTAAAAAAAAAAAAAAAATTCTTTTATTCTATAGGCCAAAGTCAGTGGAGGTAATGCAGCATCCTTTGTTTTGGAACTCTGAGATGCGGCTCTCATTTCTTCGAGATGCTAGTGATCGGGTTGAATTAGAGGACAGGGATAGTGATTCTGAACTCTTGAAGGCACTCGAAAGTATCGGAAAAGTTGCTTTTGGGGGTGGTAAATGGGATGAAAAGATGGACATCATCTTTATTAATGACATTGGCCGTTACAGGCGTTATAAATTTGATAGCGTACGCGACTTGTTGCGTGTCATAAGAAACAAGTTGAACCACTTCAGGGAACTTTCAAAAGAAATTCAGGGATTAATAGGACCGGTTCCTGAAGGATTTGATTACTATTTCTCAAGTCGATTCCCAAAACTTCTTACAGAGGTCTACACAGTGATTAGCAGATCTTGTGCAGAGGAAGAAACCTTTCACAAATACTTCAGAAGTAAATAGCCTCTGTTTGTCCTCCTTGTTAATATTATCTTGTAAATGTGTACCACAAAATCTATTTTTTTGTATACTCACTTGTAAATTATTCTTGGAAAGTCTGTCTACATTAATGAATTTTATGGTACCCCCACCCACCCAAAACTGTCACAGGCTCCTGCACAAATAATCTTATAGATAAAGGTAATGATATTCTAATTATTATTTTATTTGTTCACAGTTATTTTAAATTAATGTGTTTTAATTTTTATAATTTGTTCCTCATCTTTATGGCTACGGTAATTTTAACATCTGGTGGATGTATACTTCTGCTGTAAAAAGTGGAGGTGACAAGTGCTCGAGAAAATAATTTTATGGTTATCTTTCTCTAAATCTAAGTTGATAGCTTGTGGATTACCAAATAAGTTAATTTAAAGTGTATAATTATTAAATCTTGTTTGGCACATATTTTTTCAAGTGGAAAATGATATTTTTTAAAGAATGCGTAGTTAAAAAGTAAGAAAAAAGTTGTGGATTTTATAAAATGTATGGTTAAAATTGATTTTGAAAAAAAAGATCTTTGACAAACAAGCTTTTAATATGTAAGAACATGATATGAGAAACATCTTGCATCAGAACTGTTAAGAAATGTTTGAGCTATTAATATTTTATAGTCTTCTATTGTTTAAACTTGCTTGAGCAACAGATAATTTGGTCAAAATTTTGGTGACAGGCCCATGTGGCGCCCGGGAACCTTAAAATTTAAGGCATTAGTAGGACTCTTTTTCATTGAATAATTTGAGCAAACTAGAATTCGAAAGCATACATCAAACTTTATTAGCGAGTATCTTATAATTCCAATTCGTCCTCTCAATTATTCTGTTTTATTTAGTTGTGTAAGTTACGATCCTATGTCTTAATATACCATGCAATTTATAGAAATCATTAAACTCATATTTGCAAAATTCAAGGCAAATATCAGTTCTGAAATTTTTTATCTCATGATCAATTTGATTTACTATTCATAATTTTAATCCTTGAAAACTCTCGTCCTTAATTTTTAATAAAAACACCCAAAATTTTCTAGGAAAATCATCATTAATCAGTAAGCAATATCTAAATCAGATTGAGTATCTACAGATGCTTGCCCATTCAAGCAGAAATTTGGATTTATGAATTCTTGGTAGAAAAGGTAATTAACTTTTTACCTACAACACATTGTCCACAAGTAATATCATCAAGATTATTTTCGCCAAAAACACCTTAAATTTGTAAAGATTTTATGCATTTTCTTTATATGTGACCTAATCTTTCATGCCATATTCTTTTGCAAAATAGAATTTATCATTTAAAATCGCTGCAATTAAGCCAAAATTGGTTTTGCTACAAGACAATAGAGACAATGTCTCTTTGGATTATTTGTGATCAAGTCACAATCCCTAAAGACTTTTTAAGTTGTCACTAATGAATCTTTATGTCAAACTTCATATTATTTAGCCCTTTTAGTGTTATAAAATTCCTCTCCAATTCAGGTGCAAATCTAGTTTTTTCAAGTAATAAAATGTTATCATTTTTCAGTAATAATTTTAATGTTCCTATTACAGTCACTTTACAAGTCATATTATTTTGGATAATCATAGCTATATCACAGTTTTTATTTCTTGCACCACATTTTAATTGCACTTAAGATTTTTTAATCTTTGCTCATTATATTATTTATGTCTCTAACAATTTTCATGTCATTCTTATCCTCAAACTTTTCATTAGTTAACATATATTATATTTGATAATAGTTTAATGTCCAAAAAGCCCATTGAAATGGCATAAAACGACTTATTTTTTCATCATATTTTTTAAAAAAAAATAAATAAATAAAAGGTGGAAAAAATATTTTCCTCATTTTAAAATATGAAAATAAAATTTTTAAATTATGAAAATAAAATATTTAGATATAAATCATTATCAAGGACAAGACATACTAATTTATAGAAGGTTGGAAATAAGAATTCGATGGAAAAAAGTCGAGAAAATAATTGTTACAATGAGTAAAGATTGAAGAGTTTAACTGCAATTAAAATGTACTGTATCAAATAAAATTTGTGATTGCAATATAAGTATCCTATTATTTTTCATTATTATTTGCCCGCCACTAGTTTTCTCAAAATAGTAAATCAAGTTTTATTTGGAGACGAAAGGAAAAAAACAATTAGAGCCAAGAATTGATTCTTGATTCAAATTATTTTCCACATTAAGAAGCACAACTCCATTTTCTGATCGAATAATGCTGAGTGTACAACAGGTGATGTACACTCTTTTTAACAGCCCACTCACAATCATGAGGCTCGCGATTATTTTAATCGTGGGCCTCACTTTTTGTATGTGAGAGGACTGTTAATTATGATGTCAAAATTGTTGTACTTGTAGTATGATTCTTTTTGATCACTCCTCATTGTCAACTAAAACTACGTTTCCTTTCATTTTTTTTTTTGATCTTCCAATTTATTTTTCCTTTTATAGCAATCTTTTATGAAATTTCCAATTTTCCCATAAAAATAGCATTTTCCCTTCACAAGAGTTTTGCACTACAACAATATTTGAATTACTAGATAGGAAAGATCTCATCAAGATAGTAATTTTTTTAAGTAAATAAATTAATTTGATAACATGTGAATTTTTTTATATACACAAGCAGCTGTTTTTTCTTCTCTACTTTAATATATGTGTAAAAACGTAAATAATTTGTTTACAATCTATCCTCGCAACCTCTCTCTCTCTCTATCTCTCTCTCTTAAATGGAATCAGCTTGAAAATTTTTTTAGCCCTTGTTTGGCCCCCATTACTGGAAAAATTAATGGGTAGAATAGTATTTTTTTGAAAAATCAGTGGTTGAAAATGAAGGAAAAATTTTCGATTTACGTGTAATATTATTTTATGGAAGATTGTGTGGTTGAAAATAGAAGATAGAAAAATGAAATGTAATGTAATAAAAATTAATGGGGCTCAAACAGGCGCTTACGCATAATTTGGTAACTGTTAATTCATGTTAATTGGTTAATATTAATTTATTATGCACCACAATAATTGGTTTCTGTCAAGGTTTGCTTCTTGCTTACACAATTTTCTTTGAATTATACGATCCGCCATCTGCCTGCAGTCACCGCAATCTTTGCAACATGTTGAATCTTGTCAATTTATACATACACCCCAACGTATATATTCTTATGTGAAAATATCTTCCGAATTAAAATCATCGCAAGTGTGCAGTTCATTAACATGTAATAAAATGAATTTGTGTCCAAGTATAGTTTCACAAAGATTGATTTAGTTCGATTTTAATTATCGCGATCTTAACTGAAATAAGAATTATAAAATGTGTTAGTTTGTGACAAAATTATAACTAAAATAAACTATTTGTGCAATTATGAGTTAATTTAACTAACTAAATACAAACTATGCTAAATAAAAGTTGATATATTCTTATGAATGATAAACACACTAAGATCTCGAATTCCCATGTAATAATCATTCTTAACCTTATTCTACACTTTGACAATAGGGTTGACTTTTGAAGAATCAATGTTCCTATTTTATTTAACCACCTCTCTCAACAATGTTAAATCTACTCTCATATATAATCCAATTATATAGAGTACAACAGTATATTTTTATTCACTATCGAACCTATGACAATTTACACCATGTCGAGCTTGTTTTCTTTCTTTTGATTACATAAAATAAGCCACATAATTCATACAGCTACCATGCACAATTGTAGAGAAAAGATAATCATGTGAACCATTCAATATCCAAAAATTTGTTTTCAATGTCAAATAGATAAAACTAAAGATTAAAAACTCATACTACAAAATTCATCGTTCTCCTAGCACAATAGCTTAACATGTTTTAAAGAAGAAAACAAAAGATATTAAAATTGTTTATCACCCGAAAGTTATGAATTCAATGTTGATTTTCTTGAATCTTGACGTGTTCTTTGTCCCCTTTTCAATTAATTCTCCACAACCTAATTTTGTGTTGCGATTGATATCTGTAGTACTCTCTGAGAAATCCCAAAAGTTCTTAAAACTAGTGCAAAATTGGTCCAAGAAGAAGTTTCCTTAATGGACTGAAATTTTGAAATAAAACTAGTTTTTTCATTGCAACTGCCCCTGCAAAATTCGAGCGATTGCCCAGGTATCCCCTTCAGCCTCGGTAATTGGTTTTTGTGTCCGGGAGGTTGCTGGGCAAATATAACTAGGTAGTCACCTAGTTATGTCAACTTTTAAATTTTGCACTTTAATCTCCTAATTCATTCCTTCTCTCGCAATTTCAACCTTTCAACTTCTAATTGCATTCAATTGAACCCATAAAATCTTTAATCTTCATTTTGTGGTCCGAATCAACAATTGGAATGTCTCATACTTTGGAATTCACTATTTTTCTTTTCCAATTGTTTAGAGACAGGTCCATCACTTAAATAAACGAAAATTAACCTAAGGTAAGCTGAAGTCAACACTTTCAAGACATAGTGATGGCAATGGCTCGGCTCAGCCCACGAGCTCGCGGGCCGAGTAGAGCTCGCGAGCGGCTCATGAATTCGTGATGTTTTTATTATTTTGTTCGGTAAATTTGCACATTTTGGACATTTTTTTAAAAAAATTAATATTTTTTGATGAGCCCATTAGCTTGACTCGTGGGCCCATCAAAATGGCTCATGGGCCGTGTGCCCACGAGCTCGACGAGTCGAGCAGGCTCGACTCGTGGGATTGAGCCCCTGCTCGACTCAAATGACGAGCCCGAGCTGCTCACGAGCCGAGAAAGTGCCATTGATTTTCTCATGATCTCAATCCCCTTGTAGCCAACTTTTCCCTTGTAGTCCAATGCTCAACTTAGTGTATGTGTGATTAGCCAACAGGAACATACGTCCATACTAGAACACAATCAATCAAGTGTCATTATTTTCTCATAATCTCAATCTCCTTTGTAGTTAATCTCTCATGCAAAATCACTTTTTAAGTTTTTCTCTTCAAACTCGAGGTATTTCTAGCACATGTGAGATCTTGATAATCATTAAATTGCATTTTGCACACAAATTGATCAGAATTAGATACTTGTAAATCTAGAAATGAGATGACAAGCTTTCTCATACTCAGATTGTCAATCTCTAGAGTTCAAATCTCAATGTTTTTATCAGGCACATCTCAATTTTCATAATCTAAATCCTTCTTCTCCTTTTTTTTTTGACATCTAAACTTTATAAATAACGCTATAGCAAACTGTAGATAGATAACTCCCAAGTTAGATGACTATAGGGCACCAGGTTTTTAAATATCCTTACAGACTTAATACCTCGAGTAAAAAATATTTATCACTTTTTCTTTAAATATGAGAATCTAATTTTTCATTCTTTTGACATCTTATGTGCAAAGTTTCTTTCTATTAAGTTTTCTAAATGGCCCATGTAGCGAACTTTAGGCCGACGATTCTCAAGTCAGATGACTATAGGGCACTAGAATTTAAAGATCCTAGCAAGCTCAATCATTTGAGTC
>NC_036250.1:16977051-16990342 GCF_002742605.1 Olea europaea var. sylvestris | reverse complement strand
AAACACCTGATTTTTGTTCCTCTAGAAGTTCATGTTCTTTTTTTGTTCAGGTACTAATGACATCTAGAGCGTATGTGACCTAACACTCTACAGTAGTAACATGTAGGGATAAACTTAGGACCTATGTTATGTGAACAATAATGTCTATTCCTAGGTCGACAGGTCTTATGCTGTCTGGTAGACCTCTGTTCTACAGATCCCTTAACCTTAGGTTCGGGGTTAGGCACATGTTTAGGCTAGTCTGTGGCAGGGACAAATGTGGTCTTGGACATGCTAGAAACATTATGATCTATACCCTTGTATCCTATACCTCCATTATTTTCTTCCGGCTTGCCCATTCCTAGAAGGTTATCTAGCTTTGATGAACCCCTAGTGAAGGTTAGGAGTTGAGACTTAGAAAGCTCTAGATCCCTCAAAAGATTCTTAGCATGGATTTCTAAAGTCTCATTCTTGGCGGTCAGCTCACTGACTTTCCTAGAGGACCTCTCAAGCTCACTGGTGAGATTCTTACCCTGAAACTCTAAAGCTTCATTCATCGTTTTAAGCTCACTCAGGATTGTGGAAGATTTCTTAATGTATGTTACTAACTTCTCTTTCTCCAATTGAAGCTCGTTAATTGTCATACTCAAAGCTTTGTTGTTATTGAGAATTTAAAGACTCTCTTGATACATTTTCTCATAGGCCTCTTGGATATCTTCCTTACTCTCAGGATCATCTCTAGAATCCTAACTTCTATCTAAGTCCTCATTTCTCTCATTCATCTTGTCAGATCCAATCTTAACCCTAGCAACGAAGGCTACATATTTTCATTTTCCTTACGAGTAGATTTCTCACTCTGATTTGTCTGAGCTAGACTTGTCATCAATGATAGCAGTATTAATAGCTTTTTCCTCAACTCTCCTAGCACTAGGGTACTCATTCCTCACATGATCGAAACCTTAGCAATTATGGTACCTCACCGATTTAGATCCTCTCCTAGATTCACTCAGGCCACCTTTGTGTCTCTTTTGAGGCTTCTTCTTATTTCTAAACATTTTCTGAAATTTCTTAGCCAAGTAGGCCAATTTCTCATCACCGGGTGAATCAAAATAAGAGCAATCAATTCGATTATTCCTCATAGATTCAAGGCCAACGGCTTTTTCATAACAGGTTTATCTAAGACCAGCTCATAGATTTGAAGGGATCCAATTAACTCTTCTATCTTGATAGTATCTATGTCCTTACTTTACTCAATTGTCGTGACTTTAGGCCCGAAACGCTTGGGTAAGGATCTAAGAATTTTTTATTATCTTAGGCTCGGGCATTTTCTCTTCTAGGTTGAAGCTCGAGTTTATTATATCATTTAGGCTAGCGTAGAAGGTATCAAACATCTCATCTCTCATTCTAATTTCTTCAAACCTAGTGGTCAGCATCTGCAGTTTAGAGTTTTTAATCGCCTGGGTTCCCTCATGTGTGGTTTCTAAGATATCCCAAACTTCTTTCGCAACCTCACACATGGACGCTCTCCTAAACTCTTCTGGGAAAACAGCCATGAACAGGTCATGTAAGGCTTTGCTATTCCAGTTACATCTATCTAGTTTAGCTTTAGACCAATTTTTCTACAGATGGGAGTGACAACATTGTCAACCGTGGTGCTAGGGGCAGACCAACCGTTAACTACACTCAACCAAATCTCTCTTGACTGCTGTTAAACCTACTCTCATATATGATTCGATTATATTTCTATGACGGATACAAACATACAATAGCGTATAAATTTTATGAACACTCAAAGATTTATATAGGGCATGAATTAGATTTCTATCTCTTATCGAACCTTATGACAATTTGCACCATGTCAAGCCTATTTTCCTCTTTTAAATATATAAAATAAGCCATCAAATTCATACAACTACCATGCACAATAGTTGTAGAATCATGTAAACCATTCAATATACAAAAACATGTTTTTAATGTCAAATAGGTAAAACTAAATATTTAAAACTCATATTATGAGGTTCATCATTCTCTAGCACAAAGAAATCTGGTGTAACATGTTGTGAAGAAGAAAGCAAAAGATATAAAAGTTGTTCATCACCTGAAAATTATGAATTCAATCTTGATGCGCTCTTTTCCTCATTTTACAAATAATTTTCCACAACCTAATGATATGGTACGAGTTGATATTTGTAGTACTCTCCAAAAAGTCCTAAAAGTCTCTAGAATTTGTGCAAAATTGGCCCAAGAAGAAGTTTCCTTATTGAATTGAAATTCTATAATAAAACTAGTTTTTTCTTCGCAATTGCCTAAGCAAAATTAGGGCCATCGCCTAGGAATCCATTACAGTCTCGATAATTGGTTTTCATGCCCAGGCATCAACCCATAAATATAACTGGCTGGTCGCCCAATTATGTTGACTTTCAAATTTTACATTTGAGCCCCCAAATTCAATGCTTAGTTCTTTTAAATCTTTTCTCTTGCAATTACAATCCTTGAACTTCTAATTGCATCCAATTGAATCCGTAAAATCTTTAATCTTCATTTTATCGTTTGAATAAACTATTGGAATGTTGAAATTTAGCCCTCATACTTTGTATTTCTCCATTTTTCTTTTTCGCTTGCTTAGAGACGGGTCTATTACTGAAATAAATGAACACTAACCAAAGTAGAAGTCAACACTTTTATGAAATAAAAACTTTGTAATATAGTTCGAATAAGTATACAATATATGTGTGTGTATACACAACCAGTCAATCGCCTGCCCACAGTCATTACGTTTATCTTTAATCATGCATAAATTTGCCTACCGTTTACCTTTTTATTGATCGTTACCTATCGTTTACCTTGACTTACGCATAAGTTTGCCTACAGTACGTTTGCCAAAATAGATTCAAGTTTGATATTTTTTTCCTAATACATATTTAGTAATTAATAAATTTATATTCTATCTGTATGATAATTAATATTATCATTGTAATGGGAAATTAATGTTTAGTCATCATTCTTTTAATGTTTAGCAATAAAACATCAACTATTTAATTCACTATTAATTGTTTTTGCTATCGAAGAACACAACTCTATAAAAAATACATGATTCCTGAAGAGATTATATTTCTAAATAATAATTCGTTGTTGCTCCTAAAATGACACAACATTATGATTAATATTTTTGAAAAATATTACTTGCTCGTGAAGAGCATGAATTATATTTTTCAATATTCAAGAAGAACATTGACATATTGTCCTTGAAAAAGTAATAGTAAAATATAACATAATCCTTAAGTATCACATGTTTTGAAGAACACATTTTTTAAATTATTTTTTTATCCCTGGAGGAAATTATGTAACTTATGTTATGTTGATATTGACTACTTAATTAACTATTATGTCATGTTTAACCACATTCTTCGTAACTAATTATATTTTTTGCTTTATTGTGTAATTAATTAAATGACAAATATAAAAAAAAATTGAATTTGCTGCACTTGACATATCTGACAAAAAATATTTTCATAGGTACTCGATGCTGATTCACAATGCAACTACAAATACTATTTTTCAAGACAAAAATATTTTTTGGACTTAACATTAACAAAAATAATGTTAATACGAGATCAGGTGCATAAAATANTACCTAATGATTATCCATGTGTAGTTTGTTTGTAAAGTAAGTTAGTCATTAGACTTTCAACTTTATATATGTGTGTGTGTGTGCGCGCGCGCGCGCCAATACAATCACCATATGGACCATTTCGTTATTTTATAATATTAATCAATTTTCTACTAGATGATCCCATATATGCCTACTATCCAATAGGAATATAGCTTTTGCTAGACTACTTGTCCAAATTATATAATTACGAGTACAATTCCTCGATTTCTCAATCAAGACTATTTGTCTTGACAATGCTGGCAAATTCAGATCACAAGCATTAGATGATTATTATATGTTAATCGAAATTGTTATTGAATATTCGATTGTGCATGTCCATAAACAAAATGGTTTGGTTGAGTAATTTATTAAACCTCTACAACTATTGCCACATTATTACTTATAAAAATAAAACTCTCAACTTCTATTTGGGGTCATGTCATATTACATGCTACATTATTGGTTCGTATAAAATCAATTGTTCATTATCAATATTCACCTTTGCAAATTATATTTGGTCATAAACCTAATATTTCTCAGCTATGAATTTTTGTTTGTACTGTTCAAATTCCCATTTCACTACACAACTTATTAAAATGGGTTTCCAATGAAAATTTGAGATTTATGTGAGTTTTGATTCACCATCTATTATTAGGTATTTTGAACTTTTAATGGGTGATTTATTTACTACACGTTTTACATATTGTCATTTTGAAAAAAAAATGACCTTTTCAACTCTAGGAGGGAAAAATACATCCTAAAAAATAAGATAAAATTTCTTGGAATGAAATAATTCTATTTCACTTTGATACTCGTAACAATCAATGTGAGCAAGAGGTTGAAAAAATCATTTATTTGTAAAAAGATAGCAAATTAATTACCAGATGTATTTGTTGCTATAAGAAAAAAAACAAAGTCATATATACGAACAGAAAATATTTCAGCAAAAATTGATATCCCTAAAGGACAATATGCAATAGCAAATGAATTTTCAAATACGACAAAAATGTGATCAACCAATTAGTTCAAAAGTTTTTATACCTCAAAAAAGAAAGGTACAAAAGAAAAACCAACAAAAAACATGTGAAGAAGCAACAAAAAAATATTAATCATTTAAATATTGAAAATATGTTTCTGAAGAGACACAAATGCCCGAAAATAATGAGATTTCAATAAATAATATATTATCTCATAAATTATAAGAACGAAATAATGTTGTTATAAAAAAAAAATTTCGTCTTTAACATGGCTCTTGATATTATGTAAAATGAAGATCCTAAACTACAATCATTTAAAGACTAACAACATAACTATTAATGGCCAAAATGGAAAGAAGTTATACAGACAGAATTGAATTTCTTAAAGAAATGAAAAATATTTGGATATGTAGTTTGAACACCTGAAAATTTAATCCATGTAGGATACAAATGTGTTTTTGTACTAAAGAGAAATGAAAATAATGAAATTATAACATGCAAAACTCGAATCGTGAATCAAGGTTTCTTAGAAAGACTAGGAATTGATTATGAAGAAACATATTCTTTTGTAATGAATTGATTACAAAGGTTCAATATACTCTTTATGGATATAGTAACTGTCGGAATAGCCCCCCACCTATAGGGGAGCCAAAATGGTGCCCTGGAGGTCGAGGGCCCTGGACAAAGAGCTTTTCCTTCAATAATTCAAGAATTGTACCAGCCAAGTAAAGGGTATCTGGTTTGTCATTCACAGACAAGCCAACTAGGTCAATGTTTTAATATATTCACAGTTTCGTCTATGTATTTGCTCAATTGTTGTGTTCTCTTTTAGAATTAAGCTGGTTTGCGACAATTTTTTTCTTATCTCGGTTGACATACTCTCACATGCTAGTGAATCCCACATTGAATAAAAAAATCCAAAAAAGTGGGGCTTCATTGTAAGTATCGATCAGATTGCATGTCAACTATTTTCTGACAACATAGCATGATTCTCTTTTTTTAATTCTGAAGTTTGTTGGGACATATTCTTTTTATAATTATGGACCACATAATTCAATGTTTCTTTCAACAGGTATGCATTAATCATTGAAATTCTGTAACACATCTTTTAAGTTCTTGCAGCTAAATGAACTCCCTGCCATTTTTATTGAAGTACAAGCAATACTACTTTAGTTAATCAAATGGAATGACTATTTTTTCTTTAATTTTCTTGGAGAAGAAGATGTTTATGGAAGTAATTCCAGATAATGCGATAAAAATTGCGAAAAAATGGGAAAGGCACTGATTCTCTTCAGTCTTACCCTACAAATAATACTGATTGATTGGGCAATCACAGGAAGTATATTTGTAGGGTTTGGATAAGAATCATTCTTTGGTCTGCCTTTTTGTTGGGAGACTGAGTTGCAACTGTTGGGCTTGGCATCATATCGAGGAATACTCTTGATGAATCTATGGGAGGATTGAGGAAGAAATGTTGAGGATCCATTAAATTTGTTGTTTTGGTTCTGGGCTCAATTTTTACTACTGCATCGTGTGGTCCTCATACCATTACAGCATATTTTCAAGAAGATAATGAGCTTTGATTAAGGCATTTGGTGGGATTGGTGTTTCTGACTGAATTGGCTTTCTACATTTTACTTATTTCTTTACGGGGCTCTTCTTGGCTTCTGATTTTAAGCATACTTATTTTTACATCTGGCGTAATTATGGAGAGCGAATATTGGCACTAAGGTTAGCGAAAAACGAGAACTTCCACTATTCAACGCTCACAGAGCCTGATCCAAGGCCAAACTATGCTAAATTATGGAGCAGTTCACTCTGAAACAGGTTGAGGGACTCTATGTATAAGCAGCTGAGATCATAGAAATCCCAGTTCCAACTCATCATTCTTTTCCTGATAATAGTAGACAAATAATATTGGAAGCATATGATCTGTTCCAGATCTTTAAGCATTTCTTCGCTGATATTATCCCAAGTTTTCAAGATCGGTCGGTCATATTTCAAGAAACTAACATTTGAAAATGCTTTTGATAATGGTTCAGGTTGAACTTGGATTCACATTTGATGTGCTATACACCAAGGCTTCACAAGCGTATAATATTGGATCCATTATCGTTCAAAACTTGTAACCTTTTCTTTCACTTGCTTCGCACTAGTAGCTTTTCTCTGGAATAGGCTTCGGACCTCGAAAAATTGGCCCTTTAGGAGGGCTTACGTTTTGCCAATTTTTTCCCATTCAACTGACCTTTTAAATTCCAAAACTGTTGAAACTCCAATATTTAGCCCTTGTTTGAGCCACATTCTTAGAATGAAAGTGTATTTTTGAATAGTGTATTGATAGAAAATGTGTGGTTAAGAAATAAGGAAAAGTTTTGGATTTGCGTGTAATATTATTTTATTGAATAATTTGTGATTAAGATGATATCAAATCACTGTTGAAGAATGTATTTTTTTGAAAAAATGTGACTCAAACAACCCCTTATTATTATTGTAATACAAGTTAATGGCATTCATGTGGGTTAAGCCTATATATGCCACTCGTTTTTTACTATTCCACACAAGAAGTAATACAATTTCAGCATATTTTATATTATTTATTTTATTTTTTGTGTGTTTGCATACTGCATAGTTATACAATTCCTTGTCCCGTCCGAATTTTTTTGGTAATATTATTCTGATACAAGTTCTGTTCGCTCGAGTAGTATTTGAGTTGCTCAAATTCTATTGTTACTCCATTGTATGCTAGGAGATAGACGTTCAAATTAAACCTCAAGCACTTACGTGAGGGGGCAAATCTATTTTAAGGAAATTGTGAATACATAGGTCTCGATTTCAAATTTCATTTAAATTTTTATTACTTATTTTGTTGTGATTTAGATTAACTTGTCCTACTTTTTATTGTAATTAATAAAATTATTCAATCTGCATTACTTTGGCTAACATTCGGTTAGTTAGCTGTTCAACCGATAAGTTGCATATACATTATGTGTCAATCGAGTAAGTTTCATATACAGTATGTATCAATCCGGTAAGTTGTATATCTAGTACGTGTCCATCCGATATTACTATTAGTTGCAAATATGGTATATGTCCATCTCATATTTGTTAATCCGATATTCATTTACTAATATTTAGTCTAACAAAAGATACACGGGTGTATCCAGAAGCTTGTTCAGATAATGTCCTACAAAAACACTGGCAAAAGACTTATGTTGATGTCTCTTCAGTAGTAAAAGGCCTTATCTTCAACGAATTGAAGAAGCACACAATAACCGGTGGGACTGATCCTGCAGTTTTTTGGAATCGAAAAGGAGTTTATCCCCGGAAAAATAAGACCATCGCTCACTTGTTGGACTGAAGAGAAAGAATTTGACCAGAGAATTCTTCCATGGCACATCGGCACTGATATATGCTATTATTTGGAACGGATGACAATCCGAATAATTTGAGTAACATTTCTTTAGAAAGAAAGCAGATATCTGATCATAGCAAGCACATATCAGACTATATGTTGTATCTTCTAGTCGAATGTCCTTTGATGCTGCCAATAGGGTTTGGAACGATCAGGTTCCGAGATACATGCGCTGAAGCCGAAGAGTTTCTGGGAGAAAGAAATCTGAAATCTGGCAAAGCCAAAGCCGAAGCAAAGTCAGAGCGTGCGAAAGGTTTCTTCAAGTGAACACGGAAGTGCCACCGGCTAAAGTGAAGGGAGACAAAAGCAAATCTGTTTTGTTTGATGCTGGCATATGCAGCTAGTCACTGTAGAGGGAATCACCGTGGTCCATGCTCGCCAGCTTCGAAAGGGTAAAGAGTTTCTCACTCATGTTTGGCTTTTGATGGCACATTTAGGCATCACTGAACAATTCCAAATATCTCAAGGCCATGCTAATATGTACTGATTAACATGAAATAAGTTCATCTGAACTTGAGCAAATTTGGATAGGATGGAGAATGAGGAATTTTTATTTATTTTTTTAAATAAAATTATTGGATTAGGATATGATAGAAAGAGAATAATCTAAAATTCATGATATTTATTATAAGGAATTTTGAATTGAAATCTTGAAAAAACTCTTATAGGATGAGAATGCTTCCTGAAAATAGGAAAAAGCAGTTAGCCTAAACACCAAATAAACCCATCGCTTTACTCTTTTGATCTCCCCCACTTTCTTTCCCAAATTTCTGCACTTTGCCTATTAAAAAAAATAAACTTAAAAAATCAACACCTGGTTTCTTTCTGCGGACTGTCTGAGGTAAGTCTTTGGAATTTTATTTTATTTCATTTTTTTGCTGCAATTACAATAAGTAATTACAATGTGTATTTTATTCTCTAGTTATTTTTGGGTTTATATTATTAGGAATCATTTGCTGATTTTTGAAAGTTCCTTTACAAAATACAATCTGTATTTTATTTTTGCTGAAATTTGATTTTAGATTACAATTTTGCTGAAATTTTATTCAAGTGTGATGTGGGTGTCCATGTAAGCAGCTGCGGGAGTAATTTTTGTTTGTTTAAAGTCTTATCTACTTATTTTCTATTTGTTGTTTGTGCTGTAGTTATTGAGAAAATTAGTGGGGAAATTAAAAATGGAACTTCCTTTAGACTTTGGACCTAGTTTTTATTTTATGAATTTAATTTTTAATTAATAATGCATTGTCTAGCTTGCAATTTTTCTTCTTCTTTTCTTTCAATTTCATGGTGAATTCCTGAGTAATTAACTTATTAGCAGTAGTTTTCCAAGTTTCTTGGCATTTGAGATGCTGCTGATGCTCATTTATATGGTGTGGTTGTTCTGTATTTTATTTACATGGAATAAAAATAATATACCTGGGAAGGTTGATTCAAGGACAGAAGCATAGTGTAATGAGGGTCGCAATAGCTTAAGAGTCAGTTTGACATGATTTTTGCTTTTATTTTTACTTTTGCTTTTTAGAGAAGAGTTTTTAAAGGATGTCATCTTAATTTTGTTTGAAAACTAATTTTTAAAAGAATTTTTTATTCCGAAAATCCTTTTAGAGGAAGTCACATCGGATAAGCTTTCTCTAAAAGTTCTTCTAATTAGAAGAAACAGTTTCATAAAATTAGTCAAAATGACCCAAAAGCACCTTTTAATTTTTCAAAAATCATGTCAAACAGGCTTTTAGAAGAGCTTCTAGAGGCAGTTGATTTAATGTGACTTCCTCCAATAATACCTCCGAAATAAAAAGCTCTTTTATATATTAGTTTTCCAACAAAAATTAAGGTTAACTTTATCCAACAGCTCTTCAATAAGATGTATAAATAAAAATAAAAGTCATATCAAACGAATCTTAACTAAAAGAAGTACTTTCATAAAATTAGTCAGATGAGTCAAAAAACAGCTTTTGGGTATTAAAACCTCATTTTAACTTTTCTAAAGTCATGCACCTGAGTGCGTTGTAATTTTGGACAACTTTCAACTCCTAGAACATATTGTTCCAGGTCTGCCCCTGGTTCCAGGCTTATTAAGTTTCGAAATTTATTCACGCAGTTTATGGTTTTAGGTAGGCATATTGAATGAGGTTAATCATGTCCACTGTTCGGTTTATGTGCCAAAAGAAAACCGAAGAAGATGTTCCACAAGAGAATTTGAGAGGAACTTATTGCAATGTCGGCAAAGAGGATTTGTTTTTAGTTCTTCAATTTCTGGAGGATGCCAATTTGACAGAAACTGCTCGCATGTATGGATTTAACTTTTAATCTATTTTAATCAATTTCTTTTTCAATTTGCTGTTTTTGTTTCTGATTTCACTTTTCAGTATAATCATTATTTATTCATATCTTAACACCTGACTAATTAGCATATTTAACTGGGAAAATCGCAACGTTAGTCCCAACTGTCCATTTAGTAGCAAACAGGTGATCATTCTATTTTTCTTGACAATTAAGTCCACAACCTATTATTTCCATTGCCCCATTTTACTTGATTCACAAAAACTGTATGCTAACTCAAACTTTTGTCCATTTCCCTATTATATTTTTATTTGATTTTTCTTTTTCTAAAAAAAGAAGAAATGATTATTCATTTGGGTGTTCTAAATTCCAAATTTGTTTATTAGTGGCGGAGCTAGCACTTGGCACGTTATGGCAGCCACCGGTGCTGGTTCCGCCGAAAATTTATTCCCCATATATTGGGTAGCCGCACAGCCATCAAGGGTCCATCCTAGCTAAGATTGATCCACCTTAGGTCAGATGAATTCTTGGATCCACACGTTGAATAATGTTTAATGTGTTTATTTTCCAAAGGCTCTCCTGGGGACTTTTTATTTAATTGTTTGATTAATGGTTTAATTCTTTGTGAAATTAAGATTGGAAGAAGAATCAGGAATCTTCTTCAATATGAGCTATTTTGAGAACATTGTAACAAATGGGGATTGGGACAAGGTGGAAAGGTACTTATTGGCATTCACTGGGATCAATGATAACACTAATTCTACGAAAATATTCTATGAGATCAGAAGACGGAAGTGCCTAGAAGCACTGGACATGTGAGTTTGTTTCTTGATATCTTTCAATATTTTTGTCAGCTTTGTGCCAGTATTCATATTCTCATCAATTCATATGAATTTGAATGTATAATTGTAGGAGGGAGACCGTCAAAGCTCGTGACATTTTAGTGAATGAGATTAAAATACTTTCAGTTCCTGATGAAGACGTTTTTGAAAATTTAAAACATTTTTTCTTTCTTAATAACATCAGGTGAGAGAGTACTGTTGCTCATCATGGCATGAGCAGACCTGCACACTAACTTTGAAATCCAAGATTTTGCAATAAATTTTTCAAGATTTTACAGGAGAATTTCAAAAAATTTGCTTATAATTTTTAATTTTGCCCCCACAACTCTGTTCTCTTGACTCCACCCTTGCATCATGGTTGTCATTATTATTTTCATTTATGGGAGTTTTACATTGATTTATTTTCTAGAATGTTGATTTGGTACAATGACATGCAGAGATCACAAACTATTATCTGATTATGGAGACAGAGAGTCTGCTAGGGCGACAATGTTTGCTGATGTTAAAAATTTTATAGAGGAAAACCGTCTTCTGTTATAAGCTGAACTTCCCTAAGGTCACAAGCTTGACGACACAAATGAAGCAGAGGTCTATTTCTTCACTGTAAGATCGATGACACTAATGAAGCTAAGGTTTATTTCTTCACTATTTGTATCATAAACGTATTCTTTCTGGTAAAGATAAACATTCAGTATGTTTGGCTTGGCTTCTTCTTGAGAAAGAAGCCAGCTTTTTTCCTATAGGGGGATTATTTTGGTATGGAACTACTACCAAAATAAGCCCCAAGATGGGATATTATTGCTCGGTATTGAAAGGAGGCCACTCATATCTATTATCTCAAAGGTCGCCCTTTTCGTTTATCATTTGAAATAACCTACTTGTACATTGATTATGTGCAACTAGGTTGTGTCTGTCTAAATCAATGTGCATGCAGCAAAATTGTTACCGTTTTATCAGTTTCAGTTTACTAGGGTAGCCCTATTGATCCCCCTTTTTTTGCCACCAGCCTCGACAAACTGTGAGCCAGATCCCGATGTTCTGTTTAGCAAGCGAAGTTTATCGAGTTCATGGAGAGTGAATAATCAAGCTGGACTTATTATTTATATATTTCAAAATAGAATTGCAGTACAATGTTGCACCTTTGCCTTTTTTACCGAATAATTCTATATGATTTGCACACCTTAACAAAAGATTTATGGGAATGTTTTGGGTTTAATGGTAGCTTATTGATATGATGAAACCCTTAGAACTAGGACTTCTCGATGTAGAAATTCAGGGTTTTCTCTTTCCAAATGTTCCTCTCTAGATAAATCTCATAAAAACTGACTTCCCCATTTGCATTTACAGTCAATGCAGCAGTGCTTCTAGTGCCATACCTTCCCTGTCCATTAGAAAAAGAAAATCATATGAATTTCCTTAACATTTCAAATTTGCTTATTGCATAAGAACTGCAACTTACCAGTGGGGTATCTACTTGAACAAATATGGAGCTTAAATTGAATTCCCAGTCAAGTGAACAAATATTAGGCAATTTGCCTTTGTCGGCTTTTACAGTGTCCTTCATGAGTCTTTCGACCATCTCCTTAACATATATTTCCCCTTCACCATATCGATCAAGCTGCATTTTGAATTTCCGTTCCAAGCGCAAAGCCTGGAGAAACAGTAGGAACAAAATAGAAAGGGATGAGATGAAAATGTAGCTATTGCTCAAGGCATGTGTGAACAGAAAAATCACTTTTGATTTAACCAGTAGGGTCTATTTGGAATGCAGTACTAATACCTTGACGGTACAATGAATAAGATTTTAGCTTTTAACAATTATTCTGCAGGAGATGCAAGAAAAAATTCTCAAGTCTAGTTTGGCTTAGCATGTAGATTATGCAAGAAAAAATTCTCAAGTCTAGTTTGGTTTTTAACATTAGGCTTCAAAATTCTAACCTTTGGCCAAGGAGAGTTCAACTTTGCATTTGAGAGCACATGAATCCCTGGATGGACTTCCTGAACTGAAATAGATTCCCCATTAGGTCTGTTGGATATATAAACCATGGATTTTGATGGAAGATCAGCCACTATCAGATTAAATCCATTATACAGATGTGCAGCTTTAACCAACTCCTCAGCAAACTCCATTGGACTCTTTTCGCTCTGT
>NC_036250.1:16971076-16976349 GCF_002742605.1 Olea europaea var. sylvestris | reverse complement strand
CCACTATCAGATTAAATCCATTATACAGATGTGCAGCTTTAACCAACTCCTCAGCAAACTCCATTGGACTCTTTTCGCTCTGTCCTCCAACAGAAACAAAACAACTTAAAATGATCTCGTCTGTCAAACTATTTCCATGAGTCATAGGATGTTCATACAACGAGTAAATTTAATCAATGGTCACTGAACTTCGATATAGGTTACTACGAGCTCATCGAAACTTAAAAAATTACTCATTGTTCACTGAATTTTCTATATGTTACCACTTGCCCACTGAAATTTAAAAGATTACTCGTTGCTCATCTAAATTTGAACAAAGTTACTCATTAATCACCCATATTATTTCCATCAGTATTACCTATAACAAAGTTCAGTGAACAACGAATAACATTGTAAAGATTAGTGTGTAAACAGTAATCTATAGCGAAGTTCAATAACCATTGATCAATTATCTCTCATGCAGCAGCAATTATGACCCTTTAACGGGCTCTATAGCAAGAAATGATATATTTTGCATGCCTAGAAACGAAAATGATAGCTTTTGAGATTCTATATCAGGTCGGAGAATAAGGGTACCTCGAGGAAATGGATAGGGAGATCTCCTCTGCTTTTAGCCTCAGGGAGGGTATGAAGCTCCAATACATTTGTTACAAAAGCCACTTTTCCTTCTCCTGAACAGGCCAGCCATGTTCCACCTGCTACTTCATCTTTCCCTCCCAATATCATACTACCTTCCCACCATCCCACCGGCTTCGTAGGCCTGCAAAAGTAACAATTTAGAATTACCGAGGAAGAAAAATAAGCTAAAATTACTAAAGAAAGGGTGAAGAAAAGCCTGCCTGTTGTGGTATTCATCTCTGTTGAGCAAAAGAAGAAAGGGATATATCGGATGTGCTTGCCACATAAACACAGAAATGCACATTTTTTAAGATCAAAGAAATCTAAATCTGTTTTTTTCACTTCTAACATTCTGGGATTTTTCTGTTTTATATATGAAATTTGTAGGTGGCAACCTAGTTGATTATAATTTAGCTATGGGTGGTTTAATTAAACAACAAGTGCTGCCAGTTTTAAATATTCCAGATGATGGAGACGAAAACTTTGACTTTGTATTGCAAACTTGTACGAAAAGGGAGCAAAGGAACATTGTTTTTGCTGTTCTTATCTTCGTTTGGTTGGGGATGGGGTTGAGAAAACAAAAATTATTTATTAAATGGAGGTGATTTCTTTAAAATTTTACACGTATGAGAAGATGAAGTCTTATCTAATACAATAAACAAATACTAAATTTGATCGAGTCGAGAATATAAGTTGAAATGAGTTTCAATAAAATCCTACTTGCTTGACGTTAACGTGTTGTTGTAAATTTGATCGAGTTGAGAATATAAGTTGAAGTGAGTTTCAATAAAAACCTACTTGCTCGACATTAACGTATTGTTGTAAATTAGTATTTCCACTCACTTTGTCTTTCAATATTAATCAAGTCGAGTTCTAATTTTCACATGTTATTTAATGTTGGAGTCTAATATCACGAGGGCAATCGACTCAAATAGCTTTATTGAGGAAAAATAATTCCGTTTTACACTTTTTTCTTAGCTAAACAAACATTTTTTCCCCTTTCCTTTAGACCTAATTATAAAATTGTATAAGGAATAATTGTAGTAGTTGTCCCAAAACTATAACTTTTTTTTTTGCTGATTATATCTTAAAATTCACTTTGCGCCATCTGGTATCCCGAAACTTTCAAAAATTAGCACTTGAGATCAAATGGATGATTTCTATTAATTTGACCGTTAATTACGCACAAAAAATTGACTTTGACCTATTTTAAAATGGGTAAATGATAATTTTGAATTGACATTACCAATCAAAAAATTAAAACCGTTGTCCGTCTTCTCCTTCCCACACCCTACCAAAAAAAACACACCACGACATCCACGTCACCTCCTGCAGCTTGTTGCCTGTGGAGAGAAGCCGTTGGGTTTTTTGGTAAATCCATGGCAGGCGGCAGACTTACTTGGGAGCTTCCTCTCTTTCATTCGGCTCGAAATTCAGTTGCCCAAAGGCCTTGGCTGCTTCCGATGTCGCTTTCTGAATGTCCTTAGCACCAGTGAAGGCCGGGACCAGTAGCTTACAAGCTGAATCAGCAAAGTTTGAGCAGGTTTACCGCCCGCGAAGCGCTATTGCCGCCACATCGTGAGCTCTCACTGCCATTTCCGCTATGTTGAAAGTTCCTAGCAAAATTCTTGACTTCTTGTTGGGTTCTCTAACTTCACACACTTACTTACCTAAGTTCGTCTGCTTCGCTTCCCGATAAATTGGGTGCCTCGTGTCATGGAATTTCTTCCTCCCGACACGTTTTTCAGATTGTTTGAAGCTAACAAAACTTCCTCAAGAAAAATCTTGCACACTAAAAACCGGGTCCAAATAGAACTTGTTGAAATTATCGACAGGCGGTAATGGGGCTGTGGAGATGGGTTTAGGACGTGGGGGGCCGGAGTGGGTTTGGGAAAGATAACATGAACAAGGATTTTTACTTTTTTAAATTTTAATTCAAAGTTACTATTTTATCCCTTCTAAAAATGGTTAAAGTCAATTTATTGGGTCAATTAATGATCAAATTAATAAAAATTACCCATTTGGATCCTAAGTGTTAATGTTTGAAAGGTTTGTGGCTGTAAATGACATAAAATAAAGATCAATGTAACGTTTGCAAAAAGGTGATGGGTTTGAGGCCGCTGATGCAATTATCCTAGATTATAACATTCAATTAGTAACAGAAAGGTGGAGTTAGGCGAGATACATTAATAATGAAATAAAGTAATAATAATTCCCATTTGACTTAGAAGGGAGATTTAAATATATCTATCACAAATAACTATACACTATCATATAGGTTAGATTTAGAGGATGACAGGTAGATCTAGCTAGGGATCGATAATCAAGTTTTCCTTATATTTTATTATGAGAATATCATTCATGTAGATATTGAACTATCGTTTACAACTTGGAGTACAACACACACACAATCAGAAAAGATGAAAGCTATTTTTAATATAGTGTCATTGTATAAATATTTAGTAACTAGCCACTTCAAATTGTACACGATTCTATGAGTTAAAATTGACAGAGTCAAGACTCACTTATAAGTTTTTCAGCTAGATCAAGTTATAGACATTATGGATTGAGTAGCTGGAGGTGGGATTTAAATATATGTTCCAACTAGCTAGAATTAGTTTGGGGGCGATACTACAATGTAACAGCTCAAGATATTTCTCGTAAAAATCAAGATATTACAATTCAATATATAACAACGTCATTAGACATTATGTCAATGACAAATTAATTTGCGTTGGCTTTACGAGATACAAAAGTTGCAATAGTTATGGATCCATAAATTAAACTTTAAATCGGTATTATTGTATAATATCATTGAGATTAAGTTTGAGCTTCAATTTTTTCAAACTTATTTTTATTTAAAATTCATTTTTAACTATGCATTTTCTAATAAAATAATTTCACACGTAAACCAAAAACTTATTCCTGTTATAGCTGTACATTCTTTGAAAAATCACTATTCTAAGGTAACTTATTCCTGTTTTTAGTCGAATATTCTTTGAAAAATCACTGTTCCAAGTTCTATTTCTCAAAACTATTGCAACTTTTGTATCTCGTAAAGCCAGAGCAAATTAATTTGTCAATGACATAATGTCTTATGATGTTGTTATATATTGTATTGTAATATCTTGATTTTTATGAGGAATATCTTGAACTATTACATTGTAGTATTGCCCCCAAATTAAACTTTAAATTAGTATTATTGTATAATATAACTGATATTATGTTTGAGCTTCATTTTTTTCAAACTTATTTTTATGTAAAACTTATTTTTAACTACGCATTCTCTAATAAAATTATTTTACATGTAAAGCAAAAACTTATTCTTGTTTTTACCATACATTCTTTAAAAAAAATTACTATTTCAAGTTCTATTTTCCAAAAATGATCGCAGCAGCAGCCGCCGCCCAAACAGATCTGTCTTTGTAGCACCACATGAGAGAAGTAGAAGCAGCTTCGACTTCAACGGTGAAGATGTTTCCCAAAAAGTTCATGAGGAAGCCAAACAAGGCAGAGGCGTTGAAGCAGCTCAAGACCCACTTGGCAATGTTTGGAGTCTGGGTTTCCATCATTTTGGTCGGACCTTAAATTCTCCACCATTTCTCTGATAATAAAGAAGAACTCAAGCTCGAACTCTAATTTCCTTCGCTTTTAGTTTCGAAGGAAATGCAAAACGGGAGAAGGAGCTGTTGACCCCAAAAAGTGTGCCAACAGATGCCGGTCCCACCCGCGCTTGCGTGGGCGAATGTCCAACACGCTAAGACACGTGGACGGTCTAAATGAGCGGTTCAAAGGGGCGTGGGAGTAGCCCAACGACGCGGGACGGTAACGTTCGGGATCCGACGGGTTGTTCGTAATCCGATTGTACAATAATTACCAACCGGTGCTCGTAGATGTATACGCAAAAATGTATAAACTCGATTTGTGTATTGCTAGTAAATGGGAGAGAGTTGAGTAAAATGTAGTTTTTAGTATTGATTCTTGCATTAGCCCTTTGACATTATACAACGGGGGTATTTATAGTTATACATATGGAATGGGAGCCCTTGGATGAAGTGGCACGTGGCCTTATCTCCTTGGTCTAAACGTCTGTTCTTAGGCATGGGATTTGACTCGCTAGCTTACGGCGCATTTATTGCTTGTGCAGGGCCTCCATGCTAGTGACAAGACTTGACCTTTATGCTTATGACAGACATTCCATCAATCATTCGAATAAGATCCGTGCAGGCGATCTCTTGGGAGAAGTGACCATGGAGGATGCTTGTGGTTGAGGCTCGCGCATCAACTTCGGGGCTTCGTCCATTTGAGGACCTCAGCTACAACCAAAGGCTTCCAAGCCTCGGGCCATGGGCCTCGGTTAGAAGCAGTTCGGATATAACCCACCTCGGCAATATGGGCCACCTCGGCAGGAATGCCACGTGGATCAGAATGAGTGGGTCACTGGCCCAGGTGGGTAGGACAGGTGTGACAGCACGCAACAATAGTCCCCCAAGTCCAAGTATAATCATTAATGTAATGCGTGGACTTTAGAGTAAAATTTTTTTTGAACCCCCAAATAATAGTCCACCAAGTTCAAGTATAGATATTTATATCATGATTGGAGTTTAGAGAAGTTTTGGTATAGGTTTATGCTGAAGAACCGAGGTGGTTGGGGG
>NC_036250.1:16969887-16970415 GCF_002742605.1 Olea europaea var. sylvestris | reverse complement strand
TGGGGTAGGTCATGGGGGGACGTCCGAGGTGGATAGGTATGCCATGGCCGAGGAGGACGTGGATTATACCCAGGAGTGGGGGGCTTCTAGAGTGCCCTCAAACATGATGGTGAAGAGGTTGGGGGAGCTTAGGGAGAGGTACAGTGTGCCTCATAACATAGAGATGTTAGTCCCCGAGCCGAACGAGCGGGCATGCTATCCGAGGCCCGGTTGCGTGGCCGTGAGTGAATACCTGTTCAAAGCAGGTATGCGTCTTCCTTTGCACCCCTTCTTTAGGGCGGTGCTTAGGAAATTTATGCTGTCGCCGACCCAGGTTCTGCCGAGTGGGTGGAGCCAGCTGGTCGGCTCTTACTTCCTGTGGAAGGAAGTTTCCCTTGGGGAGGACATGCCCCTTCATGTCTTTATGACCCTGTTCCAGCCCCGGGTAATTGGGAAGGAGTTAAGGGGGTGGTACTACCTCACGCCTTGGGGGGCTCACGCACCCTTTGTGGTGGGACTTCCTTCCTCTATCAAGGGGTGGAAGGAGTC
>NC_036250.1:16967848-16969604 GCF_002742605.1 Olea europaea var. sylvestris | reverse complement strand
AAATTCAAGAAGAGGGAGTACCCAGCTCTGGATATGGCCTCCATCTTGAAGGCCACTTCTACTGCGAAGGCGAGGCCTCTGAAACCCGGGTCTAGTGGGGCAAAGGAGGTCCGAGGCAGGGTTGAGCGCCTGTCCAAGGACTGTACTCCAGGGCCTCGAAAGAGGCATCTACTCAGAGGCCAGAGAAGCCCAAGGAGCCTCGGGGCAAGGAGAAAGTCTCTGAGGAGACTAAGAAGAGGAAGCTGGTGCACATATCCAGCTCAGCCGGCAAGTTTGGGACTTCAGTGTCCCATAGGGCAGAACAAACTGGAGAGTCGAAGCTTCTCGCTGCAGCCTCTAAGGCCATCAAAATGGAGATGGTAAGGGAGGTGGAGGCTGAAGAGGCCAGGGAAGAGGCTGCCAGGCGAGCTGCTGAGGTAGCCGAAGAGGAGGCGGCGAAGGAGAAGCCAGTTCGGGAGAAGGGGAAGTCTCCAAACTTCCTAGCTGGGAGGGAGGATGAGCTGGCCCCAGCTCTGGTGGAGGCTCTCCCTGAGGAAATCCGAGGTGCCACCGAGAGCTTTTACAAGTTCTGGACGGAGAGGTGGCAGCTTCATGCCTCGTCTTGTGATGCCACCGACCTCACGAGGGCACTGGTGAGCCAAAGCGCCCGGACCTTTGGCCTCGCGCTAGAATGCAGGGAGGCATTAAGTGAATTCCAAACAAGGACTCACGCCTCGGAGGGGAAAGCTGCTTCGCTCGTTGAGGAGGTCAAAGCTGCTAAGGCCGAGGCCGAAGAAATCAAAGCACAGAGGGCAGAAGAAGCGGCGAAGCTCGAGTCCGCCCTGACCCAAATTGAGGCCCTAAAGAGGGAAGTATATGAGTCTCAGTGCAAGGTGGCCTCTCTGACGAAGAAGGTGGAGGTCTCCAATGAGCACCAAAAGGTGACTGCCGAGGCTCTGGAGCAGGCGATCTCGCCTTGGCCGGCGCTCGTGATGCCAATCAGTTTCTCGAAGGCTAGGCGAAGTGGTACATGAACGACGCCTCGGTTGCCAGAGAAGAGGCCCGGAATGCAGCGGAAGAGGCGGTGAGGGCATACATCGCCAATTTCCACACTACAGAGGAGTATAAAAGCTTCAGCGCGTACTGGAGGAACTTCGCCTATGCCGAAGTGCTGGAGAGGGCAGAGGAGCTTTATCCAAACTTGGACCTGGCACAACTTAGGTCCGAATTTGTGGATGAGGTTCCTCAGACCCCAGCTGAGGAGGTGCAGGGTGACGAGGCAGCTGATGCCGAAGCCCCAGATGCTGAGGCAGGGGAAGCAACCACTGATGCCCAGGTTGCCGAACCCCCAAGTGCTGAGGCGCCGCCTTCATCCAGCCAGGTTTAGATTAGGTTTTCCTTTTCAGTACTTTGTGTAATGGCCAAAGGCCCTCCGTTGTAATCCTTTTTAAATATTAATATAATGTTTTTCTTCATTCATGATTGTTCTTTATCCAAGTTTTGCCTCGTTTAAACAAACGGACTGGAAGTTGATAAGCGCACGAACTAAATAACTGTATGGGCCTCGGACTTAAGCAGAAAATGCACACAACTTAAGATCTGTTGGAGCCTCGGATTTAAGAAAATGAACATAACTTAAGGAAACTGTTGGAGCATCGGACTTAAGAAAATGACCATAACTTAAGATCTGTTGGAGCCTCGGACTTAAGAAAATGAACATAACTTAAGGAGATCTGTTGGAGCCTCGGACTTAAGAAAATGACCATAACTTAAGATT
>NC_036250.1:16965983-16967812 GCF_002742605.1 Olea europaea var. sylvestris | reverse complement strand
AACTTAAGATCTGTTGGAGCCTCGGATTTAAGAAAATGAACATAACTTAAGGAGATCTGTTGGAGCCTCGGACTTAAGAAAATGAACATAACTTAAGATCTATTGGAGCCTCGGACTTAAGAAAATGAACATAACTTAAGGAGATCTGTTGGAGCCTCGGGTTTAAGGTTGTGGCTTCTCCCCCTAGCGTTCAGCAAAGCCAAAAGGGAGGCACGTGCTAGAGCCTCGAAGTCCAAGCGAGGTGGCCCAGTGGTGGGTCCCGAGCCTCTCCTCCGAGGTTACGACGCATCCCAGACATGGTGGATGGTGCAGCCATGTTGAGGCTTCTCCCCTTGGCGTTCAGCAAGGCCAAAAGGGAGGCATGTGCTAGAGCCTCGGAGTCCAAGCGAGGTGGCCCAGTGGTGGGTCCCGAGCCTCTCCTCCGAGGTTACGACGCATCCCAGACATGGTGGATGGTGCAGCCATGTTGAGGCTTCTCCCCTTGGCGTTCAGCAAGGCCAAAGAGGGAGGCATGTGCTAGAGCATCGGAGTCCAAGCGAGGTGGCCCAGTGGTGGGTCCCGAGCCTCTCCTCCGAGGTTACGACGCATCCCAGACATGGTGGATGGTGCAGCCATGTTGAGGCTTCTCCCCTTGGCGTTCAGCAAGGCCAAAAGGGAGGCATGTGCTAGAGCCTCGGAGTCCAAGCGAGGTGGCCCAGTGGTGGGTCCCGAGCCTCTCCTCCGAGGTTATTAAAGTAGTAATGCGATTTAATCAACGCATTTTATTGAGCCATAAAAATATTACAAAGGCAGGGAAAGTCATCCAGCATGATACAATTCACTGATAAAAGATTCTGAGGTGTTCAATGTTCCATGGACGGGGTTGTGCCTTGCCGTCCATGTCTTCAATCCAATAGGTCCCAGGTCGGATTTCTTCTCTGATCTTGTATGGACCTTCCCAGTTTGGTCCTAGGGAGCCGGAACCGGGATCTTTTGAAGATGGAAAGACCCTCCTGAGCACAAGGTCGTTGATTCGGAAAGACCTCTTCTTCACTTTGGAGTTGAAGTACCTTGTCATCTTCCTTTGGTAGGTGCCTAACCTCAGCTGGGAGTCGTCCCTCCTTTCCTCAATGAAATCGAGGTCTAGCCTCCGGAGCTCGTCGTTGGTCACTTTACTAAAGTGCAGACGTCGTGGAGTTGGTCACTTCACTAAAGTGCAGACGTCGTGGAGATGGGAGTCCGACCTCCACGGGGCTCATCGCCTCAGTCCCATAAGCCATGAGGAATGGGGTCTCCCCGGTTGGGGTCCTGGTGGTGGTTCGGATTGCCCAAAGTACTTGGGGCAGCTCATCAACCCAAGCTCCTTTGGATACATCAAGCCTCCTTTTCAGGACGTGCTTGTTTGTCTTGTTTACGGCTTCGACCTGGCCATTGGCTTGTGGGTGGTGAGGTGTAGAGAAGTGCTTCTTTATGCCAAGATCTTCACACAGTTCTCTAACCTTCTTGTTATCGAATTGCCTGCCATTGTCTGAGACGATCGAGTAGGGAATTCCGAACCGGCAAATAATATTCTTCCATAGGAACTTGGAGGTGTTTGCTTCTGTGATTTTTGCCAGTGGTTCAGTTTTGACCCACTTTGTGAAGTAATCAATGGCCACTATTGCAAAGCTTGCGCCTCCTCTACCCTTAGGTAGAGGGCCTATCAGGTCCACACCCCACTTTGAGAAAGGCCAGGGGCTGGAGACTGCAGTCAAATCCTGTGATGGTCGCCTTTGAACGGGAGAGAATCATTGGCACTTATCACATTTTCGCACAAATTCGAGGGCATCCCGTTTCAGGGTAGGCCAGTC
>NC_036250.1:16961600-16964806 GCF_002742605.1 Olea europaea var. sylvestris | reverse complement strand
TCAATTTTTTCAGGATTTGCTTCAATTCCTCGCTGGTTAACCATGTATCCTAAGAACTTGCCGGAAGCCACCCCGAAGGCACATTTCAAGGGGTTGAGCCTCATCCTGTACCTTCTCAGGATTTGGAAGGTGTTGTTGAGGTGCGATACGTGGCTTTCTGCCTCTAAGCTTTTCACTAGCATATCATCCACGTAGACCTCCATTGTCTTGCCAATGAGGTCGGCGAACATTTTGTTCACGAGTCTTTGGTAAGTTGCTCCGGCATTTTTCAACCCGAAAGGCATCATTCTATAGCAATAGAGGCCTCGATCCGTGATGAAAGAGGTGTGCTCCTCATCAGCCGGGTGCATGGGGATCTGGTTGTATCCGGAGTATGCATCCATGAAGCTCAATAACTCGTGCCCAGTCGTGGAGTCCACAAGCGGAAAACTATCTTTCGGGCAAGCTCTATTAAGGTTGGTGAAGTCGATGCACACTCGCCATTTGCCATTGGGTTTCTTAACCAAGACCGGGTTGGACACCCACTTCGGGTAGGTGGCCTCCCTGATGAAGCCATTTTGGATTAGTTTCTGAACCTCTTCCTTCAGGGCCTCATACCTCTCTGGGTTGAGGGCTCTCCTTTTTTGTCTATGCGGGGTAAAATTGGGGTCGATTTTCAAGTGGTGACAGCTGACTTTGGGGTCTATGCCAACCATGTCCTCATGTTTCCAGGCGAAGACGTCCAGGTTCTTGCCTAGAAAATCTTTAATCTTTTCTCTCAAAATGTCGGATAAGCCCCTGCCTACTTTCAGCACCTTGGACGGATCTCGAGGGTCGGCTGAGAAGCTCTCAAGTTCCTCTACGGGGGATGCTTGGGGCTCATGTTCCATTATGCGGGGGTCGATCTCATCGATCAGCGCCTCCTGAACGAGGAGTGCGTCAATCATATCAACATCTTCCTGGTCAGTGGGAGCGTCACCTGGGACATCCGTCATAACCACATCAGCCATGATCACATGGACGTCTCGGGGCTCCACCTTCTTAATGGAGCTCAGATAGCACTCTCGTGAACCTCTCTGGTCGCCTCTCACTGTTGCCACCCCATTTTCTGTTGGGAATTTCATGCATAGGTGGTGGATGGAGGTGACTGCTCCCAATTCCTTTAGGGCCGGTCTGCCCAAGACCCCGTGGTAAGCCGACCGGCTGTCGACTACGAGGAACTCCATAAAGTTCATCGTAGTTTGAGGAGATTCTCCCATCTCCACTGCCAGTGTTATCTTTCCTCTCGGGGTAATGCTATCTCCGGTAAATCCGTACAATGGAGTGGTGGTGGGTGTCAACTGATGGTCCAATATCATCTTGTCAAAGGCGGACCCGAATAAGATGTTGACGGAGCTGCCATTGTCGACAAGCATTCGTTTGAGCCCATTTCGGGCTATGACCGCCCTCACTACCAGCGCATCGCAGTGGGGGTAATGAACTCCTTCGGCGTCTTCCTAGGTGAAAACAATGGGTGGTGCTTGGTTTCTTCGGGAGCTATTATCTACAATGTAACTTGTCAGAGGGGGGTGCTTAGCCTCCCTAGTATAGTTTCTTTTGGCGTTTCGCGTTTCACCGCCAACGTAAGGGCCTCCAAATATGGTATCTATCTCGTGGATAGGGGCTTCATCTTGAGCTTGCCTGTTCCTTCGGTGTCTACGCCCTTCCCTGGGCCTCTCCGTGTCTTGCTCTCTTCGCCTTGGGGAAACATCCCTTTGGCGAGGAGTGGCCGCCTCATGCCCATGTCGGTTGTCTTGCCTGGGCGGGGGCCTGTTGGCTTGGGGCGAGTTATGTCTTTCCCTGGCGGGTTCCTGCCGCGAGCGGTGTGCATAGTCTCTGCAATCCGCGGTGTCGTGCCCGTAGGACCTATGGTGCAAACAGTATCCGGGGAGGTTCGGATTGGACCTATTTCTAGGTGCAAAACCTAGACCTCGACCTCGGCCTCTCCCTCTACGGGGTCCCTGATGCGCCTGTAGCTGATGTGGGTCAGTGGTTGGGTTGACATCCTCATACGCCAAGGTTGGTACCGCGTTCAGAGTTGTGATGGCCAGGGCTTGGCCGGAGTTCTCATTTCTAGATCGGTTCATCTGGTAGTCCATGAGGTGGGAGGTCGGCCCCCTACCTCGCTGTCTCTGTGGAGGTGGGAGGCCCCTGCTTGCCCTGTTTCTATGCTCAATCAATTCTTCATTGATTATCTCTCTTCTCATCATTTCTAGTAGGGCGTCATAGGTGGTTGGGTCCTGATTCTGCACGTCCCTCCAGAATAGGGTGTTCATGTTCAATCCTCCTCTTAATGCAGATAGTGCTTCCCTGTCGGTGACTTACACAGTAGGTCATCTCGTCGGTGAAGCGGGATAGGAAGCTTTTCAAGGACTCGCCATGCGCCTGTCTCATGTCTTGAAGACTCTGGATGGGGGCCTCTCCTTCCTTGCTCACTGCGAACCTCTTTAAGAAAGTAGTTTTGAACTCGGGCCAGCTTCGGATGCTCCCAGATGGTAGCCTACTATACCAGATTTCAGCCGCACTGAGGGTTAAATGGAATGCTCTGCACTTCACAGCTGGGGTGGCGCCCCTCAGGCTCATGTGAGTTTTGTAAGCATTGAGGTGCTTTTCTGGGTCACCTCTCCCGTCATACTTTGGTATTTTCGGCATAACATAGTGGCTCGGGACCTGGGCATCTCTTAGTTCCCTTGAGAATGGCAGGTTCTCATCGTCATCGTCCAAGTCACAGGACCTCTGCTGCTCATCAGAATCGTAATCTTCGGCCTTGTACCTAGGTTGTTGGTGAGAAGGTCCTGGGCGGTTCCTAGCCTCTTCCTCCCTCCTTGGCGGCCTACTTCTAGGCGGGACAGCGCGGGGGCATTTTCATGCCTTCTCTCTGGCTGTTGGGGCATCGGAGGTGGGGGCTGTGGCCTCGTCCGAGGCTGCTGAGCTCGCTGTTGACTGGGCCTTGGTTCGGCAGGGCTGATTCTGTCAAAAACACTTCCTGCTCTCCTTTGTCTTGGGTCTTGCTCATACGGAGGTGGAAAGTTATCATGGCTCATTTGGACCTCGGAGGGTCGGCCAGATGCATAATTGGAGGAAATGTCAACTCCCACTTCCCTCTCGAATGGACTTTCACCTCGGTCAGAGTCTGGCGAGGCAGCCCTATGACTTTGGACCTCGTCCTCTTGCTGATAGTGCCCATG
>NC_036250.1:16929648-16961283 GCF_002742605.1 Olea europaea var. sylvestris | reverse complement strand
AAAAGTGCGCCAACAGATGCCGGTCCCACCCGCGCTTGGTGGGCGAATGTCCAACACGCTAAGACACGTGGACGGTCTAAATGAGCGGTTCAAAGGGGCGTGGGAGTAGCCCAACGACGCGGGACGGTAACGTTCGGGATCCGACGGGTTGTTCGTAATCCGATTGTACAATAATTACCAACCGGTGCTCGTAGATGTATACGCAAAAATGTATAAACTCGATTTGTGTATTGCTAGTAAATGGGAGAGAGTTGAGTAAAATGTAGTTTTTAGTATTGATTCTTGCATTAGCCCTTTGACATTATACAACGGGGGTATTTATAGTTATACATATGGAATGGGAGCCCTTGGATGAAGTGGCACGTGGCCTTATCTCCTTGGTTTAAACGTCTGTTCTTAGGCATGGGATTTGACTCGCTAGCTTACGGCGCATTTATTGCTTGTGCAGGGCCTCCATACTAGTGACAAGACTTGACCTTTATGCTTATGACAGACATTCCATCAATCATTCGAATAAGATCCGTGCAGGCGATCTCTTGGGAGAAGTGACCATGGAGGATGCTTGTGGTTGAGGCTCGCGCATCAACTTCGGGGCTTCGTCCATTTGAGGACCTCAGCTACAACCAAAGGCTTCCAAGCCTCGGGCCATGGGCCTCGGTTAGAAGCAGTTCGGATATAACCCACCTCGACAATATGGGCCACCTCGGCAGGAATGCCACGTGGATCAGGATGAGTGGGCCACTGGCCCAGGTGGATAGGACAGGTGTGACAACACGCAACAGGAGCAGTGCCAGAAGTTATGTTCTCAAGTGAGTGATAGCAGCAGGTATAGAACGGAACATCGGCTGGGAAGCAATGAATTAAGTGATAGCGTAGGGTGGTATGAGTAAGGGTCGAATGCAATATATATACCTGATTTTTGAATATATAAACTTAAATTCTAATTTTTTAAATGAAAAGATAGAATTAGTGCAATTTCTCCTAGAGTTATGCTATAAGCACAGGGTTTTTACACAGGAATTTTTTCACAGACACAAATATCTAAGCATCATTTAAAGGTGGGAAAAAAATAAAACACAGACGGACAGAATTTTTCCATTTTTAAATCCTGTATGAATTCTATAAGTTTTCCTTGTACTAAGTAAAAAATCATTTTTCCTATGCTTAACCCTAGCTATATATAGCAGGACTTTGCTTGATGTATATAATTTTTGTACATCAAGGTATTCATGCCTCTCACATGGGGTGTGAGCCCACACTTCATGTGAGAGGCATGGACACCCTTATGGAAATTATTATGCACATCTAGAATTTTCCTAGACAGCCCATCTTCAATATAGCCCATGTTAGGGTAAACTCAAAAGAGAAAATTAAGGCTTTGTTTGATTCCCATATTTTTTAAAATGTATTTTAGTTTTCTTCTTTTCAACCACACATTTTCATTAAAATAATATTAGAAATAAATAAATAAAATTTCATTATTTTTCTACCAAACAATTCCCACCAATTTACTGTTTTAAAATGCATTTTATTTCATAAAAATGGGGCTCAAATATCCTCCAAGGAAAATCATGTTTTAAGATTATATTATCATTAACGAGGCCTTAACTAATTTTATTCAATAATGAGGTGTATAGCATAAGCACTCGGATGACATGGAACATTACAACACGTGATAGGAGATAATTGTTGGTTAGAAACTAATTACACTACTTATTGTAGTATGTCATATCACTTGGTACTTAGCATAAACTAAATATCGGTGATTAGGAGATCAATACCGTGTATATATTATGGATATCACTTCATATAGGTAATAATAATCACATTCTTAAATTGTATATGTAAATTTGAAACTATAAATTGTATTATTGAATGAAGGTCAAGACACCCACTTTAAAATTTAGCTTTATTCAAATTATATTTATTTTAATTAGATTATATTAGTTTTAAAAATTCGATAATCTTCTAATTTATTGGAAATTTTATTAAATTTATATTATTTGCTCGAAAGTTTATTCAATGCAATTTGTATCCTTGATTATATAGAAAAATTTTGATTTCCTCTTGCTCGTTTCTTATCTTCTTTGACTCTCTTTCTTCCTTGTTAATTGATAAGTGCATCTTATACGTTTATCCGGATTTTTATTCTTATTTAATTATATATAAAATGAGTGATTGTCTACCTAATTTATGTAAATTATGTTAATTGTAAAAAAAAATCCCAAGTCGAATACATTTGTTGTAGAGAGAGAGAGAGAGAGAGCTATTTGGAACTTAATTGGAGTTGATTTGAAACAACTGAATTAACCGAATTGAAATGAACACTTGAAAGTATTAATGGAGCATTCAATGAAAAATATATATAAGTTTCAGAAGTTAAATTCGATATGTGGAAAGTTTGGAAATTAAATTGTAAATTTTTAAAACTTGTATCGGGTTGATTATTAATAATTTTAAATTGGAGAGGGCTTAATTGTACATATTAGAAGATGAAAGACTAACATTTCATGAGAAAATGATTTCAATTGAAAATGTAATTATTTCCTTTTCCTATCAGACTCTTTGTGAAAATAAATTTGAACAAGGATTTTACCTAAATCTAAATACATGTCTTAGTTCAACAATTAAAAAAGATTTGCAGGATTTCATTATTCACATATAGTCAAGTTGCGGCTTGTGGGAATTCATTGTACATATGCTATACAAGTCCAAAAAGAGAAAATAATCTAGAAATCAATCAATAAGTTAGGATTTCAATATTTTACAAGAAGAATGCGGAATCTTAGTGTAAGATTTTCATCCCCCCCCCCCCTTCCCCTCCCTTTTTCCCTTAAATCTGAAGTGTAACTTAATCAATTCTTGTATTTTTCTTCTCCCATGGTGTGTAATTAAGTAATTAATTATGATGAACGATTATAGCCTAATTTTGAACTTTTTTTTCAATTAAAAAGTTTTAAATCTCTAATTGATGATTTGAATTATTTTTTGCTTCTATTCTTAGTGCTTGGATTAATTGACCATTAATTCATTGATTTGTGAGCGATTAATATGTCGAAAGGTAGACTATTTGTTTAGACCACATAGTAAAAGTCTATCATTAATATAAATGTCCGGAGTACCTTGTGTAGTTGGTGCCGTCTATACATGAATTATTAGAGATTTAAAGTATTTGGCTAAGGTTATCTAGATTCATATAGAGATACGAAATAGATTTAGTTAAATAGAATCAATTTGAAGTCGAGATAGATAAATTGAATCCGTTAGAAGAATTCTACTGGGTATACACAATCAATTGTTATAAAAGTTGGTGATTGAAACTAATGATTTAGTTATGGTGAATTCGTGAATTATTACACTTAAAAATCATTAAAAATCATCTTTTATTGTTTTAGTATATTTAAAATAAAACAAATGACAAAAAAGACAATAAGTCCTTCTATTATTTTTCAATCAATTTGAAGTTAGAAATAATTTAATTAATAGTTAGATAGTAGTCTGCGTGGGATCGATATTCAGACTTATATGTCCATTGTATTACTTGTTACGATTTGTACACTAGCGAGATATAAAATGGACAATAAGTTTTTGACGTCGTTATCGGAGACTATTTTTATTTATTATTGGTTTAGATTATTTCTTACTTTTATTTGATTTTTACTTTTTCTTTTTCAACTGATATATTTGTTTTTCTTTGTTTCATTTGTAGCAAACGAAAAGAAACAATAGAGCAACAAAAATATACAATGATTGATCTCAACTTAAATGAATGTGATATGCTAGTTGTAGATTTTCTTTTCATACAACTACTTAAAAGCTTTGGAGATTTTCTTTTCATCACCATTTTCTTCTTTCTTTTATAAAAAAAGAAATTTATGTTTTTGCCTCCTGGGGCATGGTCCAAGGGTGCAAAGGAAAAGAGTGAGGTTATCTTACGCCTTGCTGGCAGCAGTAGTGTGGGGATTTGATTTCTGAGACATAAATTGGATTCTTTGTAGGCGTAGTGTACATGCAGCTCTTGTTTCCTGACCTGTTGGGGCAAATTCCGTGATTTACCTCCCTCACAAAGCTCTAGGGGCGGGACGGTAAAGATCCTCAAGGTTGGGGTTCAACCCTTTTCTTTTTTTTTTCTTTTTTTTTTTAAAGCTTGGGATATAACATACCTACCGTACTTGATAATGATTGATTGCCAAAGAGATTGAATATCAAATCTATTATTTATGATGAGAGGAGACCTACTTGTGAATATTATGGGATATTGCATTATACTAAAAATATTTGTTATTGGCAACTCCAGAAGATCGACAAAAGAGATATGCAGACAACAAAAGGTATTCTTAAAGGTGGCATCAATAAAGAGTGTGTACTAAGATTCGGTAAGAAGGAACTTCTAAAATTACTGCAATTGTGGCGTGGAAAACCATGACTTACAAGAGTAAAACTTACAGAGTAGACCCAACTAGAAAAACACATCAAACTTTTAAACAATAAAATTTCTAGTTTTTCCTCCCGTTAAAGATTGTATAGGGACTTTCAAAATTCTTGACAAGATTGGTAATGTAGCGTATCGATTAGTCCTGCCACCTGAACTTTCAGTTGAGCGTAATATTTTGCACTTTTCTATTATCAAGAAGTATATGCACGATCCAAGTCATGTGGTTATCAGATATTGGGTGTTCAAAATTACGTGTCTTATGAAGAAGTTCTACTTTCTATTTTGTACAAAAAAAAGTACAAAAGTTAAGGACTAAAGAAATTTCGCTTTTCAGGATTTGATGGAGACATTATGAAATGGATTAGATCAATTGGGAAATTGAAGCAGAAATTAGAGCCAAGTGTCCAATATTGTTTGCCTATGCAAAGGTAATTTTGAGAACGAATTTTTTTTAAAGTGTGAGTGATGTTAAGTTCCACATTAGTTATGTGGCTTGGTTGGTTTGACCCATAGAAGAAATGAGCTGTAAGGCTTGACCCACATAAAGGAAGAAAAGCTCAAATACTTATGTTGGTTAAAAATCCAAAGATCGTACCATTTAAATTTAAAATAATTTTAATCCATGGAATTACAAGATTATTTGTGTTGGAGCTCATATTTCATATGGGCATCAAATTAGATTTTCATATAACTCTATGATTTGATGTTCATTAAATTATGTTAGTATGATATGTTGACATAAGTTTTTACATGAAAATGTGATTTAGCGAGTGGATTTGGACTTGTAAAAATATAAAATAAAAATTTTAGCTTTCTGTCCGATTTTCAAACTGTCGCCTTGAACTGAATTCGACATATTTTTTTAATGAGATCAGTGACATTTGAAAGTCCTACAAGCCCTATGTTCGTTGACTTTGTAATCAAATCATTTGATTGTCGATAGGATAAGGTACGTATTTTTTTCGTAATTCAGTGTAGTTGGAAACAACTTGTAGCATGTATTTGAGTATCCAATTGAGTGCCTAAATCATTTTAAAAATTTTGAATTTTTACTATATTGTACTCGAATGAGTTTAGAATATAATTATAAAAATTTCATAGAACTCCAAACCCAAGAAATGATTTAACTAAGCTTAATCATTGGATAGTACATTGGAGGGTTGAACTCCATTAATGTAAGCTAGCTTCCATTTACATCTTTCGTTTCGTTTTGTTTTATTTATTCAACAAAGCAAAACTAACTAATTTAACCCATTTTTTGTTAGTTGTTGAAACTTGTGCTAGAACATACAGATAATCTACGAGATAAAAAAGAAATAAAGTAAAATTTAATTTAACCTAAATTTTGAAGACCTAAGAAGTATGTTTTTGTAATAAATCCAAATCTTAAGATTTGGGGCATTACAATGGTAATATATTAGGGTTTGGAGAGAGATATGGTAGTGGAATAAGATTGAATGAGTTTATTAATTTGATTCTTAATTAAATTAATTAGGGTAAATATACTAAAATCATTATTAGACTAGGGTAAACATGAGGATGAATTAATTTCTTTTTCATAAAATAAGGAGTTTGGCATAAATAAACTTTTTGAAAAATTGAAAGTTGTAAAAACTGCTTTTAAATTAAGAAGTTGCTTTGAATATATATAAATAATATTATACAAGTGATTTATCTATTAAAATATCTTTTAAATGAAGCACACCCAAGATAACTCCTCAAAGAGAGAAGGCAGAAGTTATATCAAATAACTTGATGTATGTATTTTTATTTTTTATTTTTTTTTCAAATTGGGAGAATTTCCAGTAACAATAAATGGAATTTTATAAATTTATGCGTGTTTGCTCCGAGTGCCTATTTGTCAACTATTAAAATAAATTTATTTTTTAAATTCATTTTCAACAACACATTTTAACAATAAAATATTCTGCACATAAATTTAAATTTTTTCTCTACTTTTAATTACACATTTTTTTTTATAAAAAAAATCACGATTCCAAAATTTATTTTTCCAAAAAAATCATTTTAATGATTGTCGTACTTTTTGTGGAAAAATTGTTCACGTGCAAACAAAATCTATGTTGACTGATGTTTAGTTGGTGAATCAATTTTGTTGTCATAAGAGGGACGGATCACTATGTTGGGTTGTGTACTCATATAGTATATTTTGTTGTGATAAAATCATAATATAAGTTAGGTACTTGTTTTGAGAAGTATGGTGTGACAAAACTCTTTTTTTTATCATAAATAATTTGTTCATAATCAGCGTATAAGTGTCAGCACTTTATACTAGAAGGTTGTAATGTAACCGATCTATTATTCAGGTTTGTGATTTGTCCTTATCACGGAAATAGTTAAAGATGACACTAGTACACTTAAAGCGTATTGAACGGTTCGAGTTTCAAATTTAATTCTATAGTATGACCGTGTGAAGAATTAAGTTGCACTTGACCTTCTTGACCTTCATGTATTTCATCTAAATCCTTGATAGGATTATGTATATTTTTTCATGATTTTAATGGATCTTTGATTCGTTGATTGGTGAGATCAATTTGATTGGTCAAGTATCTCAATGAGTTGGGAACTTAAGAATACGTGAAGTAAAGAACATGAATTTGTGTCAGGAACCGTCACCTTAAAAAAAGGGTAGAGTGACTACTTAAATGTTTTCTATCGAAGTTCTAGAACTACATATGTAATTAAATGTAAACTAATTGGATTTAGACTTTAATTAAAACTTCTACTTGGATTTTAATTAGAACTCTAATTTTAATGTGAAATTATTATTGTACAAGAATTGTGATTGTTCTATCTCTATAAATAGAGATTAGATGAAAACATGACATCTTATGGAATTGTACAAATATCATATTACATAATTTCATAGTGTTCAAATTTGAAGAAAGAAAATAATTATTTTCTCATCTCATTCAATTGTCCAATTCAAAAAATAGTTTCTTGATTTAATTAAAAGAATGTGCCCATCCACTGGTGTAATATTGACTTTGGAGAATATCATAGAGGAGTAGGAAGTTTGATGCATCAAGTTCTTAGAATTAAAAAGCTGGAAGTTCGGGATCCAAAAATCTGGATGTTCGAGATTCAAAATTAATTCAAGAATTGACTATCGAATTTGGGTAAATATTCGAATTATTTATTCATAATATAACATACACATGAGCATCTAGACGATCTTGATTATTGAATTAAAGATTTTTTTTTTAATTTCGGGATAATTTCACTTCCGCATTCCAACAATTGGTATCATAGCAATCTAGATCGTTCACATGCTTGTTATTTTTTAATTTTGATTGCATGTTCTAGTCGAGCGATGTCTAGAAATATTTTATAATGTGAAGATTGAATGATTGTATTATTTTAATCTATGATCCAATTATCTGTCGTCAGTTCTTGATGTAATTCGTTATTTCGAGTTTGTAACAAGATAGGTGGATTACGACTTCGTCATCTTGATTTAATTTTCTATTCAATTAGATTCAAAATTGTGAGCCGACGGGATATAGGAATTATGTAATTCTTGTAATTGTTGAATCTTGTAAATTGATTAAAGATTCAAGACAAAGACTTGAAGGTGGAGGACAAAAATTCTAGATCTTACAAAAAAATTTATTCTTTACGGACAGATTATTTGTCTGTCAGCAGACAGTAACAAGTCTGCTCGGGCAGACAGCTGTCTGCTGTGCAGATAAGAGCAGATTCTATCTACACATGCAAACTGATTATAATCTGTGTTTTTTTTTACTCGGGTTCGATTTTTTTTTTTTCCGAATTGGATCGAATATGGAAAAGCATATTTCGAAATTAATTTTTTATAGGTACGATGGTAAAGTCCATTGTTATTTTTGGAAGTGCTACTGTTGGATCTTTAAAGATTTATATTAAATATTAAGCATGGGTCCAATTAGATTTTAATTTAATTCTTGAGTCTTTTTGGGTCACAAATAATTGTTAATTTAATACTTTATATGTGCTTTAAATTATTGTTTGAAATATTGTCATTATTGATATTATGGCATATAGATTTATTTGTGACATCGATCATGATACTATGAATATGATGAATATCATTGAACATCGATTTTTTTATTAAGTTAATTTAGATTTATTTTTTCTGGATAGGAAAATCGTAATAATTAAACTGTATATTAATTTTATTAATGTGAACATTTGATAATTATTTAAATTTTCATTGATTAATTTAATTGAGATTAATTTTTTTGGAAGAAAAATTCGTAATAACTAAACTGTATATTAATTTGATTAATGTGAACAATTGATAATAATTTTAATTTTCTTGATTAATTTAATTTTAATTTTCTGAATTGAAAAATCGTAATTATTAGACTATATATTAATTTAATTAATATGAACAAATGATAATTTATTTAAAATTTTCTTGATTAATTAAATTTAGCTTAAATTTTTTGGAAGAAAAATTAGTAATAATTATGCTATATATTAATTTGATAAATATGAGCATTTGATAATTATTTTAATTAAAATTCATTACTTTAAAATATTAAGTGAGAGCTGGTGTTTATTTAAATAAAAATCTATGGTCTCCTTTGGTCAATCCATTAGTAAAGTAACACGTTTGCCTCATACCAATAATGCAATGGACACTCTTTAGGAGGGTCGCATAGTTCAAATTGTTTAATTGGATTCCTCAATGATAAGATCGTCTAGATAATAATATAATTTGTGATTATCTTATAGATTACTTTCAAGTATCTAGAAGTCTAGACAAAAGTTATACACTCAGATCGAGATCATCTACGAACCTTTTATAGAGGCTCTCGTTTATGATCTTGGTGACCAAATAAAACGATACTAGACTTATATATACATATGTTGTCAGATATAGCCCTTGTTTGTGCCCATTTTAAGTGAATAAATGCATTTTTAAATAGTGATTGATGAAGAATATGTGGTTAAAAATTAAAGAAATGTTTATAGTTTGTGAGTAAAATTATTTTATTGAAAAACGTTTGGTTGAAAATGAATTTTTTGAAGAATGTGGCTCAAACAAGGGCATGGTTTGTCTAGTGGGAGGGTCCCAACTTGATTAGTGGACATAGCTAACTTTCCTATAGAGAGGTCTGTTGGATCACAAGAATTAAATAATCGTTGCATTACTGTAATTAGATGGACCTACATGTGAATTTATGCATCATATGCTATTATTTGCTGCTCAATCTTAATATGCAATGTATGATTATTTTTGTGTGAAATATCACTTGGTCAATTTTTTCCGTTATTCTAAAACAAAACCAACTAATTTGGGAAAAATCATGTGGATTGGAAACGTAATTCAATGTTAGTACTTAATGTGGATAAACTTAACTTTGTGCTTAACGGATGTCCTGGTACACCTACTAAGATCATGTAACAAGTCCAAGAGCTAGGTAAGTTGAGTGGGAGACTACAGACAAATGGCTAGTTCTTTCATTTTGATTTTGAAGTCAAACGTGTTATAACAAAATGCTAGAAAGTCAGAGTACCTCACATGACATGCTACAAAACCTTTAGGGTATGTCTGGTCATCGAAGTAGGAAGGTTCTTTTGAAACCATTTGTACCTCATAGAAAATCCGCATGAAATCCAGAGTGCTTGTAAAATTTTATAGTTTGACTGTGATTGCATACTTCAAACATGGCTGAGAGTTTAGATGCAACCATCTAATAAGGATACTCAATTTTTAAGATGGTATTGAAATCTTTACCAGATGATTTTTCATAGTTTACTATGGATTATCCCTTATACAAAGTGAAGATACCATTGACTAAGTTAATGATAGAGTTGTAATGTAAAAAGTGATCTTAATGGTACAATGGTGATGCTCATGCATCATTTGGTGACTCATCTGATTTCAAGCCAAAAAGGCATATTTGAAAAGAAGAGGAAGAAAGCTATCAAGCATAAGTGCAACAAAATATCAAAAATAGATGAAAAGTCTTAAGGCAAGTGTTCTAACTGCAGTAAAAAAGGACACTGGAGAAAAACTTTCCGGATGCACCAGCTAAAGTGCCAATGAAGTTTTTCATTACTAAGTATTGTTTAGTGATTGATATTACAAATATCTGAGTTGTAGATTTTAGAACTATTAATCATATCTTCATGTCACTACGGGTGCTTCAAGAAAGTAGAAAAATCAGTAAAGGCCAGTTTAAAATCATCATTAGCATAAGAGCAATAGTTTTGGCAAGAGCATAGGAGTATTGTTTTATTTCAATCATGATAAGAGTTTGATTCTTAGAGACTGTTATTATGTCCCACGAAGGAAGAAAAAATTTGATTTCCATTTCCGGTTTAATTGGACAAGGTTATTATATAAAATCGACGCATGATGCGTTTTGTATTTTAATGAATAAAGTTCTTCTTTTTTTTTGGACATTTGATGAATGATCTTTATAATTTAAATATCCCACATATGAAATAAAAGTTACTTCTACAAAGGGTAAACCATAAAATGTCACACCATACTAGTGATACATATTTATGGCATCTCGGACAAATCGACCTTGACAGAATATAAAACTAAATAGAGATGGTTCTCTCAACTTGGTTAAGATTGAACCATTGACAGTTTGTGAGTTTTGTTTGGAAGGCAATATAACCAAGATACCTTTTTTTGATAAAAGAGATAAAGCTAAAGATGTATTGGAACTAGCGTATTATGATATGTGTGAACTTGTGAATACACTTGAGAAGGGAAATTATGAGTATTTCTTTATAGATAATTACTCTAGATTCAAATACATTTACCTAATGGCTTGAAAGTTAAACACTTTTGCGAAATCAAAAGAGTATAAAACGAAGGCCGAGAAACATTTGTATAAGAGTATCAACACACTTTGATTGGATCGAGGTGGTGAATACCTCTCGAGAGAATTTAGGGACAATTTAACATAAATTAATATTATTTCTTAATTGAATACGTCTTGTATACCTAAGCGGAATGGAGTTTCTGAAAGAAGAAACGCGACATTGTTAGATATGGTTAGGTCAATAAAGAGTTTCACAACTCTACCTATCTCATTTTAGGATATACACTGAAAATAATTGGATATATTCTTAACTTAGTCCCTTCTAAGTCTGTTCTCAATACTCTCCTGAAATTTTAGAAAGATTCCAAGTCCTCTTTGCATTACTTCCAAATTTGGGGATCCAGCTCATGTGCTAAAGATGATGCAGAAAAGTTGAAATCTAGGTCAAATATGTGCTTGTTTTTGGGATATCCTAAAAATACCAAGGGATATTTTTTTATATAGTCTTCTAGATAGAAAGGTTTTTGTTAGCACAAATACAACCTTCATGGAATATAAGTATATTAATGATCGTTAGTCCAATAAAAGGTCGTGTTAGAAGAAATAAGTTAGAACAATTCCACCCCATCAATTCTTGGAATACAATCTGGGACAGACATTCCATGGTATCAAATATACTTGGATAACATGGTCTAAGTGGGAGAGATGAATTGTTATCTAATCCAATAGATTAATAGAATGTTAAAGGTAATGAGGAGGTAATGGCATCACCTAATGGTATGCTAGTATTGATAAAAATATTATGTTCCAAATGACGTCACATTCCTAGATCAACCGTCCCTTAAACAAAGTCAGATGATTATCAGTTCACCTTCAAGCTACTTGTTGGGTAGAGAGTCCAATCTGCTGATCTCCATTGTACAAGTTAATGATATGACTTCATATAAGGAGATTATGGATAATGTGGATGCAGCGATCTATTTAAGGATCAAAGCAGACATCGAGATCTTGGAATATAGTTTTGACAAAGTGATTAAGACATTTGATTTTAATCGAAACTTTGATGAATCATGTATCCATAAGAAGATACAAGACATAATTGTAGATGATATTCTACTGATTAGAAATAATGTGATTGCATTATTGCCTATGAAAGTGTGGTTGGCCCAACAGTTTTATATGGAGGACTTAATGATGCTAGCTATGTTTTAGATTTCAAATCTTGAGAGATCGAAAGAACAATATAATAGCTTTTGTCCCAAGTCTTATATGTTAACAAGATACTTGTCAGATTTAATATGCCAGACTTTGCTCTCAGGATCGAATCCAACTCTTTACGAATCAGTTTGCGAATACTCCTGAAGAGATTGATTGCATGAGTAAGATACTTTATGTGTTAGCAGTAGGTAGTCTCATGTATACTATGTTGTACAATAGATTTGATATTTGTCATACTGTTGGTGTGGTGAGTTGAGATCTATTTAATCTTTGGATCGAAACATTGAATGGCGATAAAGCATATCTTTTAGTACCTCCAGAGAACAAGGAATTATATGTTCCTCATTAGATCTTATTTCGATAGGTTAAAATGGTTCAGACTTCTAAAGTGATAAAGACTATCACAAGTCTACATCATCATTGTTTACATTTGATGGTGGGGCTATTATTTGGAGAAATATCAAGCAATCATGCATTGTTGATTCCACCATTGATGCCAAGTATGTGGCAGCTTATAAAGCTACTAAATTGGCTGTATAACCAAAAAATTTTAACGGACATCAAGGTGGTGCCTACATCTGCACATGTCTTTACATTGTATTGGGATAACAATGAGATTGTAGCAAATGTTAAAGAGCCAAAAGTCATCAAATGGGTAAACATTTTGAACGAAAATATCATCTCTTAAGAGAGATAGCTGGTAGAGAAAATGTGGTTGTCAGTAAGATTGCTATTGGGATAATCTTATAAACTTGTTTACTAAGAGCCTATCGGCTAAGGTTTTCAACGAACATCCGCAAGATATAAAGTTGCAAAACATGACGCATATACTCTATGACAAGTGGAAGATTTGTTGGGTTGTGTGTCCATAGTATATTTTGCTATGATAAAATAATAATTTATAATAAATAAATTGTGATTTTATTTATTTATTGTATTTATTTATCATTGAGCATGCGAATAAGGGGCTATGATCACTTTTGATAATATAAATTGGGTACTTGCATTGAAAAGTACAACATGACATAATTTATATTTTGATCATAAATAATTGGTCAATGCATAAGGGTTGGCACCTTGTACTGGAAGGTTGTAATGTTTATCGATTCAGTATTCAAGTTTGTGATTTGTCTTTATTACAGAAATAGTTAAAGGTGACACTAGTATACTTGAAGCGTATTGAACGGATTGAGTGTTGAATTTAATTCTATAGCATAACCATACGAAGAATTAAATTTCACTTGACTGCTATAAATTTCATCTAAATCATTGACAGGATTATGTATATCTTTTCGTGACTTCAATGGTTATTTGATTCATCAATGGGTGAGATCAATTTGATTGGTCAAATATCTCGATGAATTGGAAATTTGAGAATGAGCGAAGTAGATAACATGAATTCGTGTCGAAAACGTCACCCTTGAAAATGGGTAGAGTGACTACTTAAGTATTTTTCTGTTGAACGGTTAAAATATGAGTTCAGTGTTTAGCGACGGCTAAACTTTGACATCTATGATTAATTTACAAGATAGTTGAAAAAATGAAACTTAAGTTAGTTAGAATAATTAGAAGGGCAAAACGGTCATTTATGCTCGTACCTAATAATTGGATCTTGAACGGGGATAAAATATATATACGATAGGTCATAGGAAAGTATTACATATTTTTTGGCTTCTATAATCTTATATATTCCAAGAGTTCAGTTTTCTATCTTTTATGGAAAATCAAAGACTAATAATTAGATTGGATGGTCTAAGACATATAAAACAAGATCTAATTATTGGAGTTTGGATAATATATGTTCGATTAGATCCTTATGGTAGCTCCATAAAGTATTGAAACTTAATTACTGTAATTATAATAGTTTTGGACTTAATTGTAATTACAATAAAATTTTGTACTTAATTGTAATTATTATGAAAGTTGTAGACTTAATTGTAATTGAAATTCTAGGGTTACACATGTAATTAAATGTAAATTAATTTGATTTGAACTTTAATTAAAGCTTTTACTTGAATTTTAATTAGAACTCTTACTTGAATGTGGAGCAATTATTATACAAGGATTGTAACTATTCTATGTCTATAAATAGAAATTAGATGGAAACAAGATATCTTATGGAATTGTATAAAAATCATAATACATAACTACGTAGTATTCAAATTTGGAGAGAGAAAATAATTATTTTCTCGTCTTATTCAATTATCCAATTCAAGAAGTAGTTTTTTAATTTAATTAAAAGAATGTGCCCATCCATTGGTGCAGTCTTGACTTTGGAGAATACCATAAAAGACTTAAAAGTTTGAAGTATCAAGTTCTTGTAATTAAAAAACTGAAATTTCGTGATCTAAAAGGCTAGATGTTCGTGATTGAGAATTAATTCAAGAATTGACTATCAAATTTAGGTAAATTTCGAATCCTTTATTTTTTATATAACATATACGTGAACATCTAGACGATCTTGATTATTGAAATAAAATTTTTTTTAATTTTTGAATAATTTTTCTTCTACATTCCAACACACTGTTCTTCATAGATAATCTTTATCATTACTATTTTGATTGAATATAAGTATGAACAATAGTATGGTTGCACGTAAAAATATTGATGATATAGATAGGTGCCAAATCAAAGGACAATTTTTAATTTTTTTTAAATACCGAATTGATACGTAAATTTTTTTTATATAAATTTATAATTTTAAAAAATTGCTCCTATTTAACAATCATTATTTCAAAACTCTTTAATTTTCGTCCCCATTGTCAACTACACATTTATATAATAAAATATTTTGTATTTTTTTCTATGTTTTAACCATTGTCAATCGAGCATGCTTATTTGAACAAATACTAAGAGTTGGCATTTTTTCCTTGGAACAATCTGACTCTGAATAAAATCGGACCGAACATATCTGCGTCTTATAATCAAGGATCAAACAATTCTAGACCTTTTGTATCTTTTTGTTAAATTGGATAAGATTTTAATTAATGTGAGATTTCGCAATTTGATGTGAGTTATATCGTGTATCATTTAATAACTTAAAAATTCAAGTTATGAAAAATATGTAAGTCAGAGAAAATTTGTAAGTCAAAAAGTAGAATTAAGAAGTACTTTGAGCTTTATAATGATGTTAAATGAGACAAAACAAACTAAATACAAGTTAGGCATACCATTGTATGTGTTCTTAAATTATGTAGCCTTTTGACCCATTAGATCTAGCAACCATTTTTTTGCAGAAGCTCGAGACTCAGTTCCTCACAATCATTTTCAAAACCCGTAAATTATCTATCTTGTCGAGTAGCTTAATCGTAAACTTACGTGAAACTTAGGAGGATTCAAGGATGGGGCAATAATATTATTGAAAACAAATTGCCTGATCCCCGGATAAAGATATTGAATACTCAATTCACATTCTAAGCTTCAACAAATTTGTTATTTTATTACAAGAGGCATAATAACAAAAAGTACAAGTATTAAGAAATATTTTAATATTTTCCCATTTGTAGTGACCCTAGGCTGTCCCTTAAAATAATAAATAATGAAATAAAAAAATAATAAATATACCCAAAATCTAATGCCAAATGCCATATTTTTTGCAGTATTCTTTAAATGGTCCTCTGTACTCATCACCATTATCTGCTCCGACACATTTTAACTGCCTTCGTGTTTCTCTTTCAACTTTCAAATGAAAGCCTTTAAATGCTTCTAGCTCTTGATCTTTAGATTTCAAAGAATATGCAAACACTTTTCTAGAGTGATAATTAAATGTAACATAATACAATGCACCACCTAAAGATTTACTTTGCATTGTGCAAACATCAATCTGATCTAAATCAATAATTAATCTTTTTAGATGTGGGAATCTACGAAATGCAACTCTGCTTTCTAACTAAATAATGAGTACAAAGTATTAATTAATAATGTACCTTTCACATTGTGTAGAAGCTTCTTTCTGGCAAGAATTTGAAGTCCTTTTTCACTCATATGGTCAAGCCGCTTATGCCATAACTCAGTGGAGGCTTCATTTTCAACATTATTCACGTCTCCATTGATTAGTTTTGCTTCTATTCTATAGAGACCATTAATCTTTTTCCCTATGGCTAAAACAAGAGAACCTTTTGTAAGTTTCAACTACTATCTCCGAGGTAATTATGACAGTCGTCTTCATCAAGCTTTCCAATAGAAATCAAGTTGTAGTGCATATCAGAAACATTTTTGACACCCCTCAGAAGTAACTTGCTACTACTGTGTAGAACTCTCGATAGTTGAGGGAATATTTTGTATTATTATGTAATTGATAATGTTTGATTAGGTAAATTTCTCTTCTTCTTTTTTCCAGAACCTTACCTTTTTTGGTCCTTTACTTGTACTCCAAATTCAGTTCATAAGGTTGTGAATTAATCATCAGAAAGTAATACGATTAACTTTCATATTTCATTCCATTTTCTACATGGTATCAGAGCAAAGCTCTTTCCTAACCTAGCCATAAGCCATCAATGGCAGAAAACATGGAACATAGCAAAGAGTCAACAACCTCGAAATCTGGCAATAGTGAAGTTGAATCCCCCTCAGCCATGAGCCTAAGTGGACTCGATAATTCATCATTCCAATTCACAGTGGAAAAATTGAATGCAAAAAATTATCAAGAACGAGCTCAATCAATTAAACTTATCCTCAACGAAAAAGGAAGAGTAGGATATCTTACCGGAGAGAAGAAGAAATCTGCCCCGTCCGACATCGTCCTTTTACAGAGATGGCAGTTAGAAAACTTGATGGTAGCAGCGTGGATGGTTAACACCATGACTCTTGCAATTAGAAAAACTTACCTTCGCAAATAACGTGCAGGACGCCGTGCGGGACATGTACTCAGACATCGAAAACTCATAAAAAAGCTTTGAAATCAAAACTAGATTGTGGCAAGCAAAACAAAGGAAAATAGAGGTGACAGAATACTATCTTGAAATGAATTCCCTCTAGTAAAAACTAGACCAAAACCTTGAAGAAGAATGGGATAGCCCAATTGACAGCGTACGGTGTAAGAAAAAATTGAAAAACGAAAGGGTATATGTTCTGGCCAGCTTGAATCGAGACCTTGATGACATAAGGGGTTGGATTGTGAGCAAGTGGCCCTCGCCGTCGTCACGTGAAGCCAGACGTAAAGTGGTGTTGAAGGAAGGAAGGAACGATGGGTTGGAAGAAGACGACGTCGGGTCTGCCTTAATCTCCAAAGGAATTGGGCTAAGTGGGTCTCATTTCAATTTTAAAGAAATTGAGCCAAATGGACCGGTCAAAGGTCTTAAAAAATATGGGCCAAGTCAATTAAAGGGACCTTCTGGATTGGGCCAAACATTTAAAGGGACATCTATAGATGGGCATGGATTAAAGCAATGGGGAGCGCTCTTTGTGTGACCATTGTCGAAAACCAGGACATAAAGAAGATAGGCGTTGAAATTTACATGGGAAACCAGTGGATTAAAAATCGAGACAAATTAATAAGACTCGTGGTTACCAAGCATATGATGATCCTATTGAAGAAAAAAATAACTCCAATCTAAATGGGGCATTCAATCCTGAGCAGATGGAGCAATTCTATAAAATGTTTTTAATTTTTCAAACAATTGGACCATCTAGTTTGCTAGCTCATAAAGGTAATTTTCTAAGAGCACTCCATACAATCGCTTATCAAAAGCTCCCTAGATTATTGATTCTAATGCGTCCGATCACATGACGAACTCTTACCACCTTTTTTCTACATATTCCACTTGTACTGGCAATATCAAAGTCAAAATGGCATATGGTTCACTCTTACCTATAGAAGGGAAAAGAGAGTATTTGTATCTCTAACTCCATAACTCTAGAGTCTGTTCTTCACGTTCCAAATCTATCTTGTAACTTGCTCGCAATTAGCTAATTAACGAAAAATCCTAGTTGCTCGGCTAAATTTCTCCCATCTTATTGTATATTCCAGGACCTATTGTTGGGAAGACTATTGGCAGTACTAAGAATTTGAGGGACTTTACTACTTTGAAGAGGTAGATGTAAGCAAACGAAATCAAATTGTAACTTTGCAATTCTGCTTTTATTCCTAGAGATAGTGAAATTTTGTTACGACATTTTAGAATGGCTCATCCCAATTTTCAGTACTTACAACATATATTACCTACCATATTTCCAAATAAAATGACCACTAATATTCAATGTGAGACTTGTGAATTGGCAAATCATCACCGTACTTCTTTCTGAAAATCTACATACAAGACATCGAAACCATTCACCTTAATTCATTGTGATTTATGGGGCCCATCTCAAACCCCTAATTGAACTTACAAAAATTGGTTTGTAACATTTATTGATGACCATACTTGAATCTATTGGATTTACCTCCTAAAAGAAAAGGCTGACGCTCGAATTGTGTTTATAAATTTTCATTCGATGATCCAAATACGATTCCGGACAAAAATCCAAATTTTTTGCATAGATATTGGTTCATAATACTTTAACGGTACCTTGAAAGAATATATCCAAAAACATGGAATAATCCATCAAAATTCTTACGTCTACACTCCCCAACAAAATGAGATTGTCGAACGAAAAATAGACACTTCCTTGAGGTTGTTCGTGCGTTGATGTTTACTACGAATATGCCCAAACTTTTTTGGGGAGATGCCATTTTGACCTCAGCTTATCTCATAAATAGAATTCCTAGTCGTATTTTCTCATTCAAATCACCTTTCCATAAATTCCAAGAATCTTTTCCTAATCCCCGCCTTGATTCAAACTTACCCCTTCGAATTTTTGACTGTACTGTATTCATCCATGTACACCCTCATCACCGAGGTAAACTTGATCCTCATGCACGTAAATGTGTATTCATTGGATATTTACCTACTCAAAAGGACTATAAATGCTATTCCATCCACAAGAAAAGGTATTTGTTAGCCTGGATGTTACACTCTTTGAAATCACCCTCTACTTCAAAAAACCCTCTCTTGGGAGGAGATTTGGAGTGAAGATTGGTTCCTAAGTAAAGATCGATTCTTTGAATTTAATCTCTCACCCACTAAACCTATCATAAACACCCCTTCAACCACTCCTCATCTTAACATGCCATTTTGTAAAAGGAAGCTTGAACTTAAGAGGAGATGTAGGACAAGCTAACAATAAGATATTAGTTTACTTAAGGAAGCCAAAGCAAATGTATAGGGAGCACCTCACACCTGAGGCATCAAAAGAGTTAGAATCGATGATAGTTCTAAATATCCGTGAGAATCCTTCTGTTTCAGACACAACTGAGTCCTCAAATAATAAACTACCTATTGCCCTCAAGAAACAATCTAGGTCATGTATTCTTCACCCTATCTCAAAATTCATTCCTATAATGCTCTATATGCATGGTTTCTCACTTTTTCTTTTAAGCTTGATAATACAGAAAATTCAAGGGATATTCAGGAAGCCATGACTATTCCAAAATGAAAAGATACAGTTCTAGAAGAAATGCAAGCATAGGAGAAAAACAAACCTTGGGATGTGGTAGAGTTATGGAGAGGAAAAAGACCTGTGGGTTGCAAATGGTCTATAATGTGAAGTACACAGCTAAAGAGAAAATTGAACGATACAAAGCTTATTTCATTGCAAAACGATATACATAGACCTACGGCATTGACTACACAGAAACATTCGCCATTGTAGCAAAATTGAACACAATTCGGGTCATTTTGTCTTTAGCAGCAAACTTGAATTGGCCTCTTCAACAACTTGACATCATGAATGCATTTTTGAATGTAGAATTAGAAGAAATTTTCATGACGTTACCTTCAACCATCTGAAATAGGAATGAGTAAAACAAGGTGTGTAAACTTCAAAAAATCCTTCTACAGTCTCAAACAGTCACTAAGAGTATGGTCTGATAGATTTGCAAAAGTGTTAAAGGGTCAAGGATAATCAGATCATACAATGTCCTATCAATTATCTGAAGTTGGAATGAAAGCAATCCTGATTATATATGTTGATGATGTAACATTAACCGGAGATAATTTAGTGGAACTAAAGAGGCTTAATAAAAGCCTCATCATAGAGTTTGAAGTAAAAGATTTGGGATAGATGATATATTTCTTAGGAATAGAAGTAACTAGGTCAAAGAAGAGAATCAGTGTTTTACAGCGAAAATAGATTCTTGATCTTCTAATTGAAACAAGCATGCTTGGATGTAAACCAAGTAAAACTCCTATGGCCTAAGGAAGAAACAGAGAAGACACTGGAGAATCAGTTGACCAAGACAGATATCAACAGCTAGTTGGCAAACTAATCTACCTTTCACACACTATACCTGACATTGCATTCGCGGTTAGTGTGGTAAGCCAATACATGCATTCTCCAAAGAAAGCTCACTTAGAGACAGTATACAAAATACTTAGATATCTCAAAGGTGCTCCTGGAAATAGACTCTTCTTCAAGAAAAATGAAAAGAATGGAGTAGAAATCTTTAATGATGCATATTGAATTGAATTAATAGAAGGTAGGAGATCAATTACTGGCTATTGTACTTTCATATAGGAAAATTTGGTAATCTGAAAAAGTAAGAAGCAGAATGCAGTAACTAGAAGTTGTGCTGAAACTGAGCTTAGCGCAGTTGTACAAGAAATATGCTAAAGACTAGGGATAAAGAAACTATTGGAGGAATTACAGACTATGGTAAACCATCCAATTAAACTCTATTACGACAACAAAGCTACTATCAATCTCTATGTCAATCGAGTCCAACATGAACGAACCAAACACGTAAAAGTGGATAGATACTTCATCAAAGAAAAAGTTGAATACGAGATTCTAGGCATGACATGCGTGCTTATAAAAGAATAAATTGCAGATATCTTCATTGAAGGACTATCTCGACAAAATTTCGAGAATTTAATTAGTAAGTTAGAAATGATCAATATTGCAATCCAACTTGAAGGGGAGTGTAGAAATCTCGAGAGTTAAGAAAATATTTTGTATTATTATGTGATTGATTATGTTTGATTAGGTTCCTTATTTAGATTAGGTAAACTTCTATTTCTCTTACCTTCTGTAGTCTCTTACTTGTACTATAAATTCAGTTCATAAGATTGTAAATTAATCGTCGGAAATTAATACAATTAACTTTCATATTTCATTCCATTTTCTATACACTACTAGTTTCCAATTGAACATCTCCCACGCAAACAATGTTTGCTTTAGCGTCATTTCTCATCCCAATCCAACCAAAATCACCACTAGTATAGGATGAAAAGAAACTCCCACGTGGAGTAATATGAACAGAAGTTGCTGTATTGACTATCCATGTAGAATCCAGCCACGAAAGGCTTGCAAATGCTTCATCAAATGCAACTGCTGTGGTCTCCTTTTTTCTGTTCTTCACCTTTCCATTTTTACTGTTCTCATTTCCATTTTTTGCACTCCTTTTTAAGGTACCCTAGCTTGCCACAATAATAATATTTTATCCCTTTTCTTGACTTCGATCTTCCTCTAGACTTGTCATGACTATCTTCATCATGAGGCATTCTACTTTGATTTTTCCTCGTCTATCCGTAACAAGTGCTTCAAAATTAGGAATACCCTGTTCTTTTCTTCTGGTCACTTTATTGAATATACTATCTTTCACCATGATCACACCATTTGGGGCTAAATTACTCGAAGAGAAAACTAAAGTTTCCTAGTTGTCTAGTTAGGAACTTGACAAAAGTAGAGCCTGTACCTCATCATCTAGTGTAAGCTTCATGGTAGACAACTCATTCAACAACCCTTGAAAGTTGCTCAAGTGCTCTGTAACACTATTACCATCCCCGTACTTTAAATTTACAAGCTTTCTGATCACAATGGCCTTGTTCTACGCAGTCTTTCTCTCGTAAAGTCCCTTTATTTTTTGCCACAAACTATATGCATTTACTTCTTTGGCTATATGATGAAAGATACTCTGATCAACCCACTGCTTAATCTGTCCAACAACCTTTTTATTCAACTTCTTCCAATACAAATTATCCTCCATCCTAGTCTTTCAAATAGAGTAATTAGACGCTGTGAGTTTAACCATGCCACTAGCCGAATTCTCCATTTTAATTCTCACTAGAAATTCAGCGACTCAACCAGAAGCTCTAATACCGCTTTGTTGGGGTTGTACTAGTAAAACAAGCAACGAAAGATATTACAACCCCTCTATTATGCAGAATTTAAAATGATGATAATAATAATCAACTCTAATAACTCTCTCTCTCTCTCTCTCTCACACACTGCAAAGATAGACAGTTTAACACTGAAATTTGTTTACGAGGAAACCCTTTAGTGTGAAGGGAAAAACCCCGAGGCCTAGTCCAATCAAAGCCTTCCACTACGAAGAATAATGGTATACACAATCAATCTTCTCCAGAACAAACTCCAAAGGCTATCAATACCTCAAGAACACATGTAGTTCTTGGATATCCACAGCAACATCATTCCAAAATGGACACACGAGATAACAAAGAGAAATCTCACTAAATAAGTGTATACTGCCGAGAGAACTAAAGAGGAATCTGGACGATCAGTTGAAGTCGAAACGTAGCTCTCTTCGCCAGAACTAACATGCTGAAATTTCAGTTTAATCAGACCACAAATAGGCCTCGATCATTGGCAAAAAAAGAGCTGAAATCCATTTCTCTCTCGCGCGCGCGTTCTTTTCTCTGTTTTAGAAGCAGGAAGCAGCACTTGTTTTCTCTCTCTGTATCTATATATTTTGTCTTAGTTTTCTAACTTTTTTACTTGGTTTGGGATTTAGTGGAAAGCGGTCCACACTTTCCACTAAAATGAGCAAGTTCCCTCACGTGAGAGGAAACACCCGACAGTGTTTTGGTAAGCTATTTGCAGTATGATTAAATTGAAGACTGTTGAGTAAAGATGTTTTGAGCATTGGAGGATTATGTTGTTCTCCTTTACATATTCAGGTTAGTAGAGAGTTTATTATTGTTTACTGAAGTTGAGCTAAAATGTTTGATTGGAAGAGTTGTTTACCTAACTGTTTACAACTACAGTTGTTAGGGACCAGCAAGCCAACCAATTTTGTGGTAGACTGAATGAAAATAGCAGAGAACACAGTCACACTAATTTTCCAAGAAAAGACTGTACAAGTCTTTTGTCGTTTGTATTCATTAAAGACCCCAAGCTTCCGACCTCGCCAAGCCATTTTAATCTAAGAAAACATTCAGGGTCAAGGGAAGGGTAGGTCGGTAGGCTGAACTCTGAAGCAGTGGGATAGGGGTGACAACGTGTGTGGGGAGCATTTAAATGGTGGCTAGGAAGTCTTTCTTTTGAGTTTTGCTACAGGTATCCAGAGTTTGACACTTCGAGTTACTTGCTACTCATATGGGGGGTCGGAGCCCCGTGCTAATAAATGTGTGGGGCCCGACCCCCTCACTCACATCAGGCACACCGGGTACAAATAACATTTTCGTTTTCTTTTTCATTTTCACTTGTATTTTCTCTCTTTTTTAGTTTTTGTATTTATTTTTTGCTTATTTAAAGTGGAGACTCAAATACCAATGATCCTTAAACTGGAGTATTGTCTTCTCATATTTTTACAAGAGATTGTTTTGATAGGGGAATGAGAAGGTCATCAAGACCAGAATTTATTTCCAGTGAGTTCAGGCATAGTTCTATCTTCAAATCTAATATCTTTTCTTCTGAACATTATCTTTTAATCCTTGCAATCTCATCCTTTTCTTAGGGACCGGAGGAAGTTTGTACAAATGGTGGACCCTCTATTAGAAGGTCGCTTCTCAGTCCGAAGTCTGCACCATGCAGTTGCAATTACTGCAATGTGTCTTTGGGAACAATCAAGTTTCCGCCCTCTCACCAGTGACATTGCTATGGCACTTGAATTCCTAGCTTCTCAAGCAGATACCTCAGATTCTCATGAAAGTGGATCTCACACTCGAACGTCATCATCACCATCTCAGTTTGAAAGTAAACTAGGTAATAGAAGACAAAATTTGTAAAATGATTCACTATGAAGTTTCCATCTCAAGCAGCTCAACTTACAACTGTTAGTGGAGATGCATTTCACTCAAAAGGATCTAGATTTAGGAGGCATACCACTGTAAGAAGTCACTAATGCAATAGTCTATTTTTTCTTGCGATTGATGGAAGTATGGGGTAAGCAAACCATTTATTTATTCAATGGGTGAGAAATGACTGGAAGAGGTGATAACTTGTCATCCATTTTCTTTTGGTTGCTACTTAATAGTTGCTTAAATCGTATCATGTTTTGTAGCTCTTGTGACTGTAAATAATTTGTTAAAACTGTTGGGAGTAACCATGAGTGAAATCTTGTGCAGTTGTGTGGTAACAGTTTTGTGGGATAATTTATTTTTCCTTGGGGAAGTAAGTCGAGATAATCAATCCATTGGTCAATGAGTAATAGTATAGTATTTACAATAATAGAATATGAAATATAATTTACTTTTAACAATATCTAATTTAAGAAGGCATTTTCATATTAATTCCAACTCTACTCCTAAAACAAGGTTAAAATTTTAGAATTAGAAGTTAAATTTTAGGAGAAGCTAGCATTAAAGTCCACAATGAAGTGCAATTACTAAACAAATTTTTTTAATATTTTTTTCAAGGTTTCTTTGAATTTCGAGATGATATTAGAGTTTTCAAAGAGAGTTGATTTTAATGAAAGTGTCGAGAATAGAATCCCTGCATTTTGGAGGTCGGTATCCAACTTTCTTTCGCTATAAAATCTTTATCTTTGCCATATTCTCCAAATAATAAAATAGGAAAAGAAACACATATCTTCACAAGGGATCACATGAAGCTAATATTTAATCTATCAATCCCTTTCTAGATGATCCCAATGCTATAGAGTTCTTCATCTAAATCCTAAACTTCCTGTACTGGCTTTTTTTTGCAACTCTAGGATCACATTTTTTTCACGAAAAAAGCTTGCAAATCACCCGGAATTAATTACCTCGTATTCACGATAAATTTTGGTAGTGAGTCGAATAATTTGTCTTTCATTTTGCTAGGGAGTAATGTTATTCGTAGTCGCTCACTGCGGCAGTCGCTCTACATGATATATACATGACAAGTAGTTATTTGATGTATGAGTTAATAAAAAATTACCAAATTAATTCATCAAATAATCATTTGTCATGCGTATGCCACGTAGAGCAACTGCAAATAGCATTATTCTTTTGCTAGGTGAGCTGAGCTGGAGAATAAGACTTAATTACATGTCTTATCAACAACTTTGTGAATTTTTACACTTCTTCACCAATTAATTCTGAATTCTTTGATCCGAAGTAAAATTATTTTGATATTTTTCTCTGACCAATCTTGTCAAGCTATTAGGTTTCTGTTGGGAAGAAGACTTTGATTAGGATCGGCCCAAAAGCCACACCAATTTTGTGGATTGGGTCAGCCCATTATTTCCATATGTAAAGAAGAACGGGAGAAAACTGGTTGCCCCACGTATTGAGAATCTGTATTCTTCTAAAGGTGCAACCTTCACCGTCGAACTCATACTAGAGGTTGTTTGATGAAGCTTTAAATAAAATAAAAAATTTAGATTTTAAAACAAATTTTACTAAATTTTGTTAAAAGTTGATTAAAAACTCCTATGTGATTTAGTTATAAATCAATTTCTCTATTGTGATAAAAATTGATAAATTATGTGGTTAATTTTGAATAAAAGTTGTGAATTTCATGAAATGTACTATAAGAATTGAGTATTGACTTTGATTTAGATTTTTATCAAAAAATTTTAGCTAAAATAAACAGAGCAAAATGTGATTGAAAATTGATAAAAGTTATGAGTTCCTACTGAAAATTAATTATGAACTTTAATCTCAACGTATTCACAATTTTAATCTTTCCCAAAGTAGCACTAAATTGTTTTAGATTTCACTCTGAATGGCGGTCCAATATGGATCAAGTTTTGAAAATTTTGTAGCAAATTAGTATAAGAATTCTTGGGGTACATAACCCCATACATAGACACCCTTATGTGCCTCCCCATGTACTCCAAGAATAATCCTTAGTACAATTGAGATGAAAACCAAAGGATTTAAAATCCCAAGCTTAGCAAGAACAGAGTGGAATGTTTAGTTCGCTTTTCACATATAATTTAGACGATGATATATTAAGCCTTGCTTCATGTAGATTGAAATTAGATTTTTAGTGAATTTTTATAAAAGTTATTGAAACAAGTGGTTGAAAAGTTGTGGATTCCTAAAATTATTTGATTAAAATTAATTGTTGATTTTGACTTAAAATTTTAATTTTTTATACAAACCAAATAGGGCCCAAGTGAATAACCATTTTTTCTAAAGAGATAACTAGAGTACTTGGGCAATAGTGCTTGTTGTTCTCATTTTAAAGAAAAATGAGCTAACTATTTTAATGATCAAATAATAGTTTCAATATTGTTCCTTAGTTCAAATATATTTTGTTAAAATTATTATTTTTGAATTTTTTATTCAATTTTGCTAATATTTATATGATATACTAAACGTAAATATACATGTTAATATCATTTTATAAGGCATGTAATGGATTTTATAAGGCATAGTTTTGAGTCAATGTAAGCGCGGATATAGATTCAAGTCTACCTCCAAAATTCATTTTAGCTAAGTCAACCTGGGTCTCAAATTTAGTTAAAGACTCCAAAATAATAATGTATTCATTTCATTCACATTCATGCAACGCGAATAGCTTGTTATCAAAGTAGGTATTTTATTTCGTACATATTTGACTAAGTTTTAAAAGTTCACTTATAATTAACCGTGTAACTTTTGTAATAAATAATTTTTATTCTTTAAAGCTAAAAATAAATTATTTGTTCTAAAGGTAAGAAATGTTACATGGCTAAGTTTTAACTTTTGTTGGCCAGTGTAGGGTTGAGGTCCCTCTCCCACAGCCTACCTCTAATCCTTAGGGGCCTCAAAATGAAAGATGTCTCATGGTAGAAGGCCCAATTAAATTACTTGCTAAAAGATGAATTACTTAAACTTCACTTGACTATAATTTTCTTACTGATTCTAATTTAGTTCGAGTTTATTCAAAATAACTTCCTTTTTGAGCTAATTAAACATGATTAATTATGAGCTACCAAATGAACACCTACAATTTGGTTTATTCAAGTTAATTTTTTCTTCAGTCTATAATGTGCTATTTATTACGAGTTTCAAAATTAGTTCAATATTGATAGGATAAATCTCGATCCTCCAATAAATAACACATTTTTGATTTTGAAACTTATTTTCACTTTAATGCCTCAAGATCTCAAAATTGTTAAAAGGTTTTTAGATCGAAATCCTTGGACTCTAGTTATGTTTCTTATTACTAAATAATCTTAACTTGTCAGTTGTCACATTATTACTCTTATCTTTACGAGTCATTCTTACAATATTCTCAAAACTTTAAAAATTACGTTTCTTAAGATTTTCTCAAAAACTTCTTAAACTTTCAACATTCACTAATATGTATTTTACTCGAGTTTCTCAATTAATAATTCCTGGAAATTATCACTTACAATTTGATAATATTTTTTCATCAAGGGGATAATTACACTAAATAATATGTTACTCTAGTCTTTCGAGTTGCCAGAGACAATTTTTTACTACTCCATCTTTTGGATTGTACCAAGTTTTCAATTAAAATACTCACTCCATCCCCATAAAGATGGTCCTAATTTTCTCTTTATCTGTCCCAAATTATATTCATCTTCCTTATTTAAGAGTGTAGTTAATATATTAGTTTCCTAATATGCCATTATTTAATGTGCTTTGTTATCATAAATATAATTTATTACTTTAAATATTGATTGCATTAATATAGAGCTATATTAGGAAACAAATTGATAGTAAAATTTATTATTTCAATTATATTAATTAAATTTTCTTAATCTGTGTGAAGAAATATGACTATTTTTATGGGACGAAGTGTGTATAAACATATTATTTATTTCAATATTTTAATATTTTTATGTTTGAAAAAAATTTAAGTTTAAGGGTATCATAATATTGAGTTGTGTAGGGCCTCAAAATTTTTAGGATTGTCCCTAAGCGGTTCCTCTCGATAACATCTCTCATGTTATACCAGTTATACTTATTGGTACTTTTTCTTAGCATGTACCATATTGCCCGTGTTTGGTGGCTTTTAAGATTAAAAAACTAGAATAATTCTCCCTGTCCCAGGTTGGGGGCCTATCCCAGGTTGGGGACAGGGAGGAAGACAGGGGCGCCACATGGAGCCCCCCTATTGGAGGGGAGCCGGCTAGGGACAGGCGCCCCTCCACATGGCGTCCCTATCCCTGACCCTGTCCCCAACCCGGGACAGGGAGCAGGGTTGAAAAAACTATGTGTTGGAAAATATGTAGTCAAAAAGGTAGAAAAAATTTTGAACTTACAAATTCAATATTTTATTGTGTAAATATATGGTTAAAAATAAGTAAAAGAAATAATTAAAGGTCACCAAACAATGGATGGTGTTGTTCCTTCGGTGACTCCTTTTGAGATGCCCCTCAAATTATTTTCACCCGTTGTAAAATAATAAGATAATTACTGATAATTATTTAGTATTGTCATGATATATAGAAAAATCTTATCTAATTTAAAGATTTATTTTATTCCAATTGTAACTTTTATTTTGAACTCTGTAAAATATAAGACATTGATTCTTAATAATAAATAAGCCTATTGACTTTTATTCTCTATTCTCTTTTTATCTATTTTCATAATACATTATCATATCTCTTTTCTTAATACATTATCAACTCGATTTTCTAAAAATTATAGCAATTAGTTTGAAGAACTCAAATTATTCATCTGCAAGCATAAACCACCACAGTATGAAATACACATCTTGTTCAGTATCCTGTAATAATTACTTCTTCGTAAAGTCTTTTTTTTCTTTTTAAATTATTTGTAAATCCTCTATTTACAAATTCAGTGCAATCATTACGTTTGCTTGTAATTGAAAGCTCAAGTTTCAGTCTTTTTTAAAGAGTAATGTTTGGAGTACATAATAAACACCATAATGATATTTATAATGTCCGAGTGTTGCCTCCTCCAATAGGGAGTGCTTGTCCCACAGGCGCCCCCCTATTTGGGCATTATGACACCATTATGATATTCATTATGTTCAAGAAGAATAATCATTTTTTAATAGGTTGAAGTATGGCTTATCAATCCTTAACAACCCTAAAAGGTGATTTGCTCTTGGACCTAAAGGTATTTTTATCTTTCTTTTTTGAATTTGGGTTTGAAAAAAATAAAAATAAATAAATAAATCGAATTTTGGATTATAGGATCGTGGTGTTTTCCATTGTCCCTTTATTTCTGTGATTGTGGCTATCGAAACGAAATAATATTGTTGTTGGATATTTTTCAATTAATTATTTTTTTTATAACCAATTAATATAAAGTAGTTGCAATAAGTATTATAAGAGATTTCTACTATAATTTTGCCTGATGTAAAGGCCCTGTGTTCATAGGGCCTGTACAAATTCTTCACATGTTTGAGGATGTGGATGATTATTTAAAAAAAAAAAAAAATTCTCACACCCTGCATCCATGCATTGTGAGTATTCTGTACAAGTCCCATAAAAGCAGAATCCTTTCTACTGTTACTTTTCAATTGAGGCTATGTGACGAAATTTTGTGTATGACAACCTTTCTTCAACTTGTCTGAGATATTTTGATAGTTACGATTCTGAATGAACTACACAGAATTTATTCTCACGTGTTCATCTGAAAACCCCTCAATTTACTACCTTGTAATTATGTGATGGAATTGATGATTGTAAATTATTATTTTTGTAGGAAAAATATGTTGTTGTATAAATTGATTAATTATAATTTTTAATTGATGCGTAATTTCTGCTGAAAAAATTAGGTTTTAATTAATTGGTTTGACCAACTTTTGACCAATTAATTAGTAGGTCCCGTTAATCGGATATAAGATTTATTTGGCCGAATGTGTTCTACTCCATGAGTAGATTAATATGGTATATTTATTTTCTCAAAATCAATTTAGGGTGAATGAGGAATTAAGGCCAAAAAATGCCCACTTGATGTTGAAATAAAATAGGTGGAAAATTGGAAAATACAAATCCCACATAGGAAAACTAGAAGAATATAAACAACTTTATATAGTTCAGGTTTGGGACTTGGGTTTGGGTCTCAAGGGGTACCAATAATCTTTGAGAGGGAGAGAACCTACATGCTAGAAGGTTAAGCCAAAGTTCACACACACGCGCCGTCCGGCCGGCTCGGCACGACACGGCATGGGGCTTGGGCCAAGCTGTTATATATTTTTTGGTAAAATAACATTTGAATTATATTATTTTATTATTTTAATAATAATATATTTTATATTATTATTTTTTCTTTCCCGAATTTTCTGTGTGTGATACGTGGTGAGGTGCTTCTAGAATTTGGTGGGTTGTGGTGATTGACTGTCCAAACTGTTTATGTCTTTTGGACACAACTTTTCGACAGTTGTGTCTGTTGGGATACAACCTTTCAACATCTATATATAGGCCCCCATACCCCAGTTTTAATTCATACCAAAATCAAAATTGATTTTCTACTCTCCCGAAATTATCCTTTTGTCCCTGCATCATTTCTGCTTTTATAATTCAGTCCTCGAAAATTATTTTTCATGCATTTTACGTCCAGTGTGTGTGGAGAGATATAAATTTTACGAGTTCGTCGGGTCTTGTAATTTGGAGTACTACTATTACAAGACGAGATCGTTGTATCTTGGGAAACGAGTGCTGCAATACCGTCAGTACCAATGCGGGGCATTATCGTTTTAAGGAGAAAGAGTCGAACTCTTGCCTCGACCATTTAAAACCATCCAAACATCGTTACTCTGCCCAAATATACATACACTATTATTTGCCTATATTTTTCAACAATCTTAAAACGATAATGGCAAGTAGTAGTACGTCTGTCGTACCCCCTAACAATACTCACGGGGAGAAATCGAAAAAATTCACGGAAGTGGATTTTAAGAGATGGCAACAGAAAATGTTGTTCTATCTCATGACTCTGAATCTGATCAAAATCTTGAGAGAAGATGCTCCAACTGTTGAGGAGAAGGAAACAGATTCTCAAAAACGAACAGCATTCGATGCTTGGAGTCATAGTGACTTCTTGTGCAGAAATTACATCC
>NC_036250.1:16924144-16929213 GCF_002742605.1 Olea europaea var. sylvestris | reverse complement strand
AGTCAATTTGGTGGAGCCAAATACTAGCAAGAAAAGGAAGCACCCGAATAATGGCAAGCAAAAGAGCAAGGCCAAGAAATTCAAAGGAGATTACTATAACTGCGGTAAGCCTGGTCATATTGCAAAGGACTGCCGGCAAAAAAAGCAAAACAAAAAGGACCAAGTGCACTTGACTGAAGAAGACAGACTGTCTAACGGAGTGTCTGAACTAATGCTCTCGACTGTTGTATTTGAAGCAAACATGGTGGATAATTCGAGAGAATGGTTCGTTGATATTGGCGCTACTCGTCACGTTTGTGTGGATAAGGAGATGTTTTTATCTTATACTCATATCAATGGACGACAACTCTTCATGGGCAACTCAGCAACATCAAAAGTTATTGGTCTAGATAAAGTAGTGCTGAAGATGACATCAGGGAAGGAAGTAACACTCATCGATGTGCTGCGTGTTCCTGATATTCGCAAAAACTTGGTATCCGAAGCTCTGTTAAGCAAGAATGGGTTTAGGTTGGTATTTGAATCTGACAAATTTGTACTCACAAAAAATGGCATGTTTGTAGGCAAAGGGTACTTAGCCAATGGGCTATTCAAATTGAATGTAATGCTTGTACTCCGTAATTTTGATATTAATAAAAATAAATCTTCTGCTTACTTGATTGTAATTTTGATATTAATAAAAATAAATCTTCTGCTTACTTGATTGAGTCTTCTAACTTATGGCATGATAGGTTAGGACATGTAAATGTTAATACTTTACGAAGATTAGTAAGTTTAGATTTATTGCCTTCTATATCCTTTGATCAAAATCATCGATGTGAAACATGTATAGAGGCTAAATCAGCGAAAACACCATTTCATTCAGTTGAAAGGAACTGGAATCCTCTAGAATTAATTCACAGTGATATTTGTGATTTAAAGTTTGTGCAAACTAGATGAGGTAAAAAGTATTTTATTACTTTTACAGATAATTGCACAAGGTATTGTTATGTCTCTTTGCAACACATTTTTGATTTTGAAACTTATTTTCACTTTAATGCCTCAAGATCTCAAAATTGTTAAAAGGTTTTTAGATTGAAATCCTTGGACTCTAGTTATGTTTCTTATTACTAAATAATCTTAACTTGTCAGTTGTCACATTATTACTCTTATCTTTACGAGTCATTCTTACAATATTCTCAAAACTTTAAAAATTACGTTTCTTAAGATTTTCTCAAAAACTTCTTAAACTTTCAACATTCACTAATATGTATTTTACTCGAGTTTCTCAATTAATAATTCCTGGAAATTATCACTTACAATTTGATAATATTTTTTCATCAAGGGGATAATTACACTAAATAATATGTTACTCTAGTCTTTCGAGTTGCCAGAGACAATTTTTTACTACTCCATCTTTTGGATTGTACCAAGTTTTCAATTAAAATACTCACTCCATCCCCATAAAGATGGTCCTAATTTTCTCTTTATCTGTCCCAAATTATATTCATCTTCCTTATTTAAGAGTGTAGTTAATATATTAGTTTCCTAATATGCCATTATTTAATGTGCTTTGTTATCATAAATATAATTTATTACTTTAAATATTGATTGCATTAATATAGAGCTATATTAGGAAACAAATTGATAGTAAAATTTATTATTTCAATTATATTAATTAAATTTTCTTAATCTGTGTGAAGAAATATGACTATTTTTATGGGACGAAGTGTGTATAAACATATTATTTATTTCAATATTTTAATATTTTTATGTTTGAAAAAAATTTAAGTTTAAGGGTATCATAATATTGAGTTGTGTAGGGCCTCAAAATTTTTAGAATTGTCCCTAAGCGGTTTCTCTCGATAACATCTCTCATGTTATACCAGTTATACTTATTGGTACTTTTTCTTAGCATGTACCATATTGCCCGTGTTTGGTGGCTTTTAAGATTAAAAAACTAGAATAATTCTCCCTGTCCCAGGTTGGGGGCCTATCCCAGGTTGGGGACAGGGAGGAAGACAGGGGCGCCACATGGAGCCCCCCTATTGGAGGGGAGCCGGCTAGGGACAGGCGCCCCTCCACATGGCGTCCCTATCCCTGACCCTGTCCCCAACCCGGGACAGGGAGCAGGGTTGAAAAAACTATGTGTTGGAAAATATGTAGTCAAAAAGGTAGAAAAAATTTTGAACTTACAAATTCAATATTTTATTGTGTAAATATATGGTTAAAAATAAGTAAAAGAAATAATTAAAGGTCACCAAACAATGGATGGTGTTGTTCCTTCGGTGACTCCTTTTGAGATGCCCCTCAAATTATTTTCACCCGTTGTAAAATAATAAGATAATTACTGATAATTATTTAGTATTGTCATGATATATAGAAAAATCTTATCTAATTTAAAGATTTATTTTATTCCAATTGTAACTTTTATTTTGAACTCTGTAAAATATAAGACATTGATTCTTAATAATAAATAAGCCTATTGACTTTTATTCTCTATTCTCTTTTTATCTATTTTCATAATACATTATCATATCTCTTTTCTTAATACATTATCAACTCGATTTTCTAAAAATTATAGCAATTAGTTTGAAGAACTCAAATTATTCATCTGCAAGCATAAACCACCACAGTATGAAATACACATCTTGTTCAGTATCCTGTAATAATTACTTCTTCGTAAAGTCTTTTTTTTCTTTTTAAATTATTTGTAAATCCTCTATTTACAAATTCAGTGCAATCATTACGTTTGCTTGTAATTGAAAGCTCAACTTTCAGCCTTTTTTTAAGGAGTAATGGTTGGGGTACATAATGAATACCATAATGGTATTTATAATGTCCAAGTGACGCCCTCTATTCAGTGCAATCATTACGTTTGCTTGTAATTGAAAGCTCAAGTTTCAGTCTTTTTTAAAGAGTAATGTTTGGAGTACATAATGAACACCATAATGATATTTATAATGTCCGAGTGTTGCCTCCTCCAATAGGGAGTGCTTGTCCCACAGGCGCCCCCCTATTTGGGCATTATGACACCATTATGATATCCATTATGTTCAAGAAGAATAATCATTTTTTAATAGGTTGAAGTATGGCTTATCAATCCTTAACAACCCTAAAAGGTGATTTGCTCTTGGACCTAAAGGTATTTTTATCTTTCTTTTTTGAATTTGGGTTTGAAAAAAATAAAAATAAATAAATAAATCGAATTTTGGATTATAGGATCGTGGTGTTTTCCATTGTCCCTTTATTTCTGTGATTGTGGCTATCGAAACGAAATAATATTGTTGTTGGATATTTTTCAATTAATTATTTTTTTTATAACCAATTAATATAAAGTAGTTGCAATAAGTATTATAAGAGATTTCTACTATAATTTTGCCTGATGTAAAGGCCCTGTGTTCATAGGGCCTGTACAAATTCTTCACATGTTTGAGGATGTGGATGATTATTTAAAAAAAAAAAAAAATTCTCACACCCTGCATCCATGCATTGTGAGTATTCTGTACAAGTCCCATAAAAGCAGAATCCTTTCTACTGTTACTTTTCAATTGAGGCTATGTGACGAAATTTTGTGTATGACAACCTTTCTTCAACTTGTCTGAGATATTTTGATAGTTACGATTCTGAATGAACTACACAGAATTTATTCTCACGTGTTCATCTGAAAACCCCTCAATTTACTACCTTGTAATTATGTGATGGAATTGATGATTGTAAATTATTATTTTTGTAGGAAAAATATGTTGTTGTATAAATTGATTAATTATAATTTTTAATTGATGCGTAATTTCTGCTGAAAAAATTAGGTTTTAATTAATTGGTTTGACCAACTTTTGACCAATTAATTAGTAGGTCCCGTTAATCGGATATAAGATTTATTTGGCCGAATGTGTTCTACTCCATGAGTAGATTAATATGGTATATTTATTTTCTCAAAATCAATTTAGGGTGAATGAGGAATTAAGGCCAAAAAATGCCCACTTGATGTTGAAATAAAATAGGTGGAAAATTGGAAAATACAAATCCCACATAGGAAAACTAGAAGAATATAAACAACTTTATATAGTTCAGGTTTGGGACTTGGGTTTGGGTCTCAAGGGGTACCAATAATCTTTGAGAGGGAGAGAACCTACATGCTAGAAGGTTAAGCCAAAGTTCACACACACGCGCCGTCCGGCCGGCTCGGCACGACACGGCATGGGGCTTGGGCCAAGCTGTTATATATTTTTTGGTAAAATAACATTTGAATTATATTATTTTATTATTTTAATAATAATATATTTTATATTATTATTTTTTCTTTCCCGAATTTTCTGTGTGTGATACGTGGTGAGGTGCTTCTAGAATTTGGTGGGTTGTGGTGATTGACTGTCCAAACTGTTTATGTCTTTTGGACACAACTTTTCGACAGTTGTGTCTGTTGGGATACAACCTTTCAACATCTATATATAGGCCCCCATACCCCAGTTTTAATTCATACCAAAATCAAAATTGATTTTCTACTCTCCCGAAATTATCCTTTTGTCCCTGCATCATTTCTGCTTTTATAATTCAGTCCTCGAAAATTATTTTTCATGCATTTTACGTCCAGTGTGTGTGGAGAGATATAAATTTTACGAGTTCGTCGGGTCTTGTAATTTGGAGTACTACTATTACAAGACGAGATCGTTGTATCTTGGGAAACGAGTGCTGCAATACCGTCAGTACCAATGCGGGGCATTATCGTTTTAAGGAGAAAGAGTCGAACTCTTGCCTCGACCATTTAAAACCATCCAAACATCGTTACTCTGCCCAAATATACATACACTATTATTTGCCTATATTTTTCAACAATCTTAAAACGATAATGGCAAGTAGTAGTACGTCTGTCGTACCCCCTAACAATACTCACGGGGAGAAATCGAAAAAATTCACGGAAGTGGATTTTAAGAGATGGCAACAGAAAATGTTGTTCTATCTCATGACTCTGAATCTGATCAAAATCTTGAGAGAAGATGCTCCAACTGTTGAGGAGAAGGAAACAGATTCTCAAAAACGAACAGCATTCGATGCTTGGAGTCATAGTGACTTCTTGTGCAGAAATTACATCC
>NC_036250.1:16865472-16922588 GCF_002742605.1 Olea europaea var. sylvestris | reverse complement strand
CACTCTAAAAGAGATGATGAACGCTATGTTGGTTAGTTCTGGTTTACCATGGGTGGGGGGGGGGGAAGCAATTCTCTCAGCTAACCACATTCTAATTAAAGTACCATATAAAGGTAGGAACGAAACTCCTTATGAGGTATGGAAAGGTCATAAACTTTCGTACAATTACTTAAAAGTGTGAGGGGGTGTTTGGCTAAGGTACAAATACCAAAACCTAAACAAGTTAAAATAGGGCATAAAACCATCGATTGCATATTCATTGGATATGTTAATAACAGTAGTGCTTATCAGTTCATCGTACATAAGTCCGACATTCCGGATATACATGAAAATACTATCATTGAGTCTAGGAATGCTGTATTTTTTGAGGACAAGTTTCTTTGCAAAGATAGGAAAGAAATAAGCCCGCAAAAACGAACTTATGGTTCTGCAATTAATAATCCTCAAAGTGATGAAGAACCAAGACGCAGCAAAAGAACCAAAACATCTACATCTTTTAGTCCAAATTTATTAACTTATATATTAGAAAATGAACCTAGGACATTCAATGAAGTAATGTCTAGTCCAAAAACTCCATTCTGGAAAAAGGCTATCAATAGTGAAATTGATTCTATTATGCAGAATCATACTTGAGAATTGATATATCTCCCACCTGGTAATAAACCATTAGGTTGTAAATGGATTTTCAAAAGAAAATTAAAGACTGATGGATCAGTTGATAAATACAAGGCCAGATTGGTAGTTAAAGGATTCAAACAAAGGGAATGCCTTGATTTTTTCGATACATACTCACCTGTGACAAGGATAATATCAATTAGAGTATTAATTACAATCGCAGCATTGCATAATTTGGAAATCCATCAGATGGACGTCAAAACAGTTTTCTTAAATAGTGAGCTAGAAGAATAAATTTACATGGAACAATCCGAAGGGTTCATCGCTCCTGGACATGAGAAAAATGTGTGTAGACTCGTCAAGTCATTATATGAACTAAAACAAGCGCCAAAACAATGGCATGCAAAATTTAACAAAACTATGTTGTCAAATGGTTTTAAGATTAACGAATATGATAAATGTTTTTATATTAAAACCACACCTAATGCATATGTAATTGTATGTCTATACGTTGATGACATTCTAATTGTGGGTATTAGTTATGATATGATAACAAATACCAAGAAAATGTTGACAAAATATTTTGACATGAAAGATATGGGTATTGCAGATGTAATATTAGGAATTAAAATTCTTAAAACATCTGAAAAACTTGTAATGTCTCAATCTCACTATATTGAGACTGTATTTAAAAAGTTTAATATGTATGATGACATTCTAGTTAGAACACCAGTAGACTTAAGTCTACATTTGGTCAAACATAAAGGTGAACCCGTATCTCAATTAGAATATTCTCGAATAATAGGCAGTCTAATGTACATTACAAACTGCACTCGTCCGGATATTGCATATACAGTAAACAAACTTAGTAAATATACAAGTAACCCAAATAATGACCATTGGAAAGCACTGATAAGGGTTCTTAGATATCTACGATACACCTCAAATGTTGGATTACATTATACAAGATATCCAGTTATATTAGAATGATACAGTGATGCTAATTGGATATCAGATACAAAAGACTCAAAATCCACTAGTGGGTATGTTTTTGCCATTAGTGGTGCGACCGTATCTTGAAAATCCTCTAAACAAATATGTATAGCTCAATCCACAATAGAATCTGAATTCATAGCTTTAAATAAAGTTGGAGAGGAAGCAAAATAACTTCAAAATTTTTTAGAAGATATTCCATGTTGGCCTAAGTTTGTGCCTGCAATTAGTATACATTGTGATAGTCAGTCGGCTATTGACAGAGCACAAAGTAGTATGTATAATGGTAAGTCTCGACATATTCGTCGAAGACATAATACAGTTAAGCAATTGATCTCAAATGGTGTTATTTCCATAGACTATGTAAAGTCTAGAAAAAATCTTGTGGATCCGCTTACCAAAGATTTACCAAGAGATCAAGTATACTGCCTATTAAGGGGAATGGGCTTAAAGCCTAATACATAAGAATCTTTATAATGGTAACCCAACCTTGCTGACTAAAGATCCCAAAATCTTGGTTCAATGGAACAACTAAGTTATGAAGATTCAAATAAGCACTTCGGAGTTAACTCCTACCCATTCCTATAATAAGGAAGTGCTATCTGCAAAAAGTTTTAGGTTGAGTTATACTTTTAATGATTCCTATATCTTGGACTACCTAACTGGAGTATGGCAGACACTCTTAATATGAGATCACCTATACAAGTGTGAAGTGTAGCCGCTTCTATGAGAATGTTTCAAAGGCTTGAATTCTCTAAAACACTTATGAAATCCAAGAGTTGTTCAGGGCCAAAATGAACACAACAGTGAGAACTCGAAAATGTTAGGAAGGTTATTGGGTTGATACTATTGTCTTAGTTTACAAAAACGGCTGACAGTTCAAGACACCGCGTTTACTGATTAGCCAAGTAAATCCGATAATATTCTACTACGGAAGGTTCAAACCCATAAGGTACCTATCGAGATGCGATAACATTCTGCCTGATCTCTCTATAGGGTCTGCATAGTATATTGCATTAATTTCTATTCATGTGGGGGATTGTTGAAAAAATTAGGTTTTAATCAGTTGGTTTGACCAACTTTTGACCAATTAATTAGTGGGTCCCGTTAATCGAAAATAAGATTTCTTTGGCCAAATGTGTTATACTCCATGAGTAGATTAATATGGTATATTTATTTTCTCAAAATCAATTTAGGATGAATGAGAAATTAAGGCCAAAAGATACCGACTTGATGTTGAAATAAAATGGGTGGGAAATTGGAAAATACCAATTCCACATAGGAAAACTAGAAGAATATAAACCACTTTATATAGCTCAAGTTTGGGACTTGGGTTTGGGGCCCAAAGGGTACCAATAGTCTTTGTAGGGGAGAAAATCTACATGCTAGTAGGTTAAGCCAAAACCCACACGCGCGCGCCGCCGTTGTCGTCCGTCCAACCGGCTGGCTCGGCACGGCATAGCACGGTCGCAGTCGCGGATCGTGGGTCGTGGGCTTGAGTTTGGGCCAAGCTGATATATATTTTTTGGTAAAATAACATTTGAATTATATTATTTTATTATAATAATAATAATAATATATTTTATATTATTATCTTGAGAAACGAGTGCTGCAATACCGTCAGTATCAGTGCGGGGCATTATCGTTTTAAGGAGAAAGAGTCGAATTCTTACCTCGACCATTCAAAACCATCCAAACATCGTTACTCTGCCCAAATATACATACACTATTATTTGCCTATATTTTTCAACAATTTCTCGTTGCTCCCGAATAAGCATAACATGACAATATTCTAAAAGGTCATTTTGTTGCTCCTGAAGGACAACTTTTGCAAATATTAATATTCTACAAGGAAACATACTCTTCAAGATTTAGCCCCCATTTGGCCCCTATTCTCTTTCTCTTTCTCATTCTTTTTCTCATTCTTATTTTTAACTACACAATCTTTTAAAAAATAATATTATACGCAAATAAAAAACTTTCCATTCTTTTTCAACCACACAATTTTCAAAAAAACACTATTCCAACCGTTAGAATTTGGAAAGAATGAGTGCCAAACGGGCATTAATATTCTTAAATAAGATTTTATTGGTGTTTTTAAAGTAGCACAACATTGTTAATATTTTAATCGAATATTATTATCCTAAAATAGCACAATATTATTTGCAAATATTTTAGTTAAATTTTACTTACTCTTGAAGAGTATAATTAAGTACAATTTAACGTAAGTTATATTTTTACCCCTCAAGAGTAAATTCTGTCTAATTTATTATAATAACATTTGATTGCTCCTGGATAATATGAATTATAATTTTCAATATTCCTGAATAATATTGATATATTGTTCATGAATAAGCAATAATTAAAAATAAATTGCTCTCGAAATAGTACATTTTCGAAAAATATATCATTTTAAATTCATTTATATCCTTGAAGGAAAAAACATAAATAATGTCATAACGATATTGATTAGTTTTGACTATTTGAATTATATATGGTTATATAAGCTTTAATCGTATGCTTCGAAATTAAATCATGGAATTATATATTATATTGAACTAGAAGTTCAATTTTATTTTATTGTTTGGCACGATCAATTGGATCATCACCGGATCAATAATGATGGCGAAATTTAAAAAAAATTCAAATGAATATTTAATGAAGAACCAGAAAATTCTCCAATCCAATGAAATCCTATATGATTTTTATTCTTTTTAATGAAAATTTTTCATTAACCATTACTAGTTACAATAAAGAATGAATTCCCTATGTATTTGAAAATTAACCAAGGTGATAAATGTGGCTTCAACATTCACCATGTTGACCATCTAAATATTATTTATATTTAATAAATTTGATACATATATCAGATGTTTCATAGTGTTTGCAATCTGATATTTGTAAAATTACTACTCAAATTTTAAAGTTATGAACATAATTTTCAGATTATATAATCAAGATCGTGTCTTGTTAATGCTAGTGTTCTAAATTTCAATATTTTAATAAGTATTAGTTGGAATGACGATAAATAAATTAATAAAAGCAAATAAATAAATAAAGAAACAACCAAGAAAAATTGAAAGAAGTTTCGAGTTTTGCTTTTCGGGGATGTGTCCCCCTCTATTGCGGGTTGGAAAAATAGGTTCACGGGCCCTATTTGAGAAGAATTATTTGCCCTTGCCCAAACCATACTCATGGTATTGACCATTTTTCTTCGTCCTTCTGTCGCTATCGTCGACGTCCATGCTTTGGACTAAACTACAGTGCCAAACGTCCCTTCAGAGGAAGATAGACTAACTTAAAAGTTTCATTGGCTGGAAGGTCAATTCTATCAACTCATTCTTAAATGAGTAGAAGAACTATTTTTGAACATTTTTTCTCTTTACCAAGCCCACGTAGAAGTGATCGGCTTTGATTGGCTGTAATTATACTTCAGATTGAAAGGTCGGTGATGCAGTATAACTTGAAATAACCAAACCCAGTCCATACGTTTGTTCAATGGCGAGTTTATAATACCATTACTATCTCTTGCTCACGAAGATATACCTATTTCTATTTTGCTTACACTCTTTTCTTTCTGAGGCCTGTTTGGGCTCGATTTTTTCATCCAAAAAATTGATTTTTTGATCGTTATTTCACTATTCCAGCAGTCATATTTGACTTATTCTCTCACAGGTGGACCCCACTTTTCTCCTAACGATCAAAAAATCAATTCTCAAAATCACTCCCAAACAGGCTCTAGATATAGCCTCACATTAGGTCCCACTTGGTACCCATTTTTGTAGGAATAAGAATGAAAAATTTAATCGTTATAGAACTCATACAAGAAATAGAAAGTCAAATATGTGGTTTGATGTGATAGGTAACGGTCATATTTTTCATTTTTGTGGTCAAAAAATGGAAATCAAATGGTAAGTGTCTGTTTGAGCCTAATTTTTTGGAAAAGAATGTATTTTGGAATAATGAATTGATGAAAAATGCGTAGTTAAAAATAAGAAAAAAATTTGGATTTGCATTAATATTATTTTATTAAAGAATGTGTGATTAAAAATAAAAAAGAAAAAAATGTATTTTAAAAATAATGAAGATCAAACAAAGGCTAAATAATGTTTTAAATAAGATTAGTTTATATTTTTTAATAATAAGGTACATTAAAAAGTGCCATATTATAAAACTAAAAATATCTATACTTCCAATAAAAAAGTGGCCTATAATTTGGAATAGATGAAAAAAAATAAATCAAGACTCTCTTTATGGGATGCTGACAGAGACGGATGGAGAGGGGGATTGGGTTGGACTGTAGCCCCCGCACCCCCGGAGGCCCAATTTTTTTTTTTTTTTTTTGGTTTGTAAAAACAGCTTTTTTACGTGTAAAAAAATCACATTGTAGTCTGACCTGAAATTTTGTAATCTAATCTTGAATTCAATCCTAAATCCGTGCTCGGACACTAGTAATAGTTTAGTGCATTATTCACTTGGTGCGGTTGGCCTGTCAAGAGTAATGCAATATAACACTATTTATGTTAAAACACAAGTTATTATGACATCAAATGATAATTTAAATTAAATGGATTTCATGCCATAATTGAACTTATCATTTTAATGAACCACCTACGTGTTATACATAGCGTGACAATTAATACTCCCTCAGTCGACAAAGATAGACATACTTCCATTTTCATGAAAATGTAATTAATAAAGTTGGAACAATAAAATTTAATTATATTTTTCCTCATATATCCCTGCATTGAATAATGGTTTAAATATGAGTAGTTCATATTTGTCGACAACGATACTCATTAAAACGGGACAAATAGTGTGATATAGATAGATTGTGGACAATTGGAGTAATTTATTCTATACAAATAAAAATCAAAAACCCTAATTCCCTCTAATCAACTAGCATTAAATTAAATCTGTTTATGCTTACAAAATGATGGCACCGACCTAATGACAACCACTAAATGATATTTGAAATTGTGATACGTGTGGGCCAATCCTTGCCAATGTAAAGTCTTGAGACTTTTTTTGAATTAGAACTTTTTGTGTGATCATTAACGTTTCCTTGGTCACAAAATCTAACGACAATTTTGTCGAATATAAGAAAATAGAACTTTTGCGTGATCATTAACTCTACCTTAGATTTTGGATATGTTGGCAAGTGCGGTATCGTTCATTATTTTTGGCTATTTTTGAGGGCATAAAATTTGCATGGGACCGATGAATTGCTATAGTGGAATTCAATTACTGCAATCGTTAAAAATCCTAGTTTTCAAGCTCCAAAAGGTGATACTTTAAGTTGTATTTCGATCTTAAGAGCGTGTTTTAGATGTACGTCTTTTTTAGTTGTTAGACGAGGAGCAAATAGTGTTCTCCATGCTCTTGTATGGTATATATTTTCTCATTTCAAAAATTTTCTAGTCAATAATACTGCTTGCACAGGGTAGTTGATAGGGGCTTCTGATAGCACCCAATTAGGCGTTTCATGTTTGTGACGTGTCCCCATTTTTTAACATTGTCACTAACTTGCCTATTTAGTATGATTCATTTCTTGTAGACATTTTTCTAGTTGATATTAATGATTAAATGTGATGGTCATGTACTCTTGTCCCCCCTCCCTCGAATAGCACCTGTATAGGTGTTTCATTGCTGTCACATGTCCCTGTTTTTTAACATTGTCAATAACTTGTCCATTTAGCATGATTCTTTTCTTATAGACATTTTTCTAGTTGATATTAATGATTAAATGGATGGTCGTGTACTCTTTTTTTTTTTTTTACAAGGTGTCTGGGCTTGCGTCCGACTAGATCCTTGTCCCTGAACCTCCGGCCCCTCAGCTGCTCAGGGAGGTAAATCGCAGGATGTGCCCTTGTTGGCTCTCAGGTTCCCACAACTCATTTGGACTCCTTCCGCAAAGAGAGCTCTCCTCACTGGGTGTTTGTTCACACCAATGGCTTTCTCTCCATATGGCTCCCAGTGTTAACTCCAAGAATCGAACTCTCCACCCTTGCTTCCAGCGTCCCAGCGAAGTGATTGTTCAACCAACTCGGATGTGCCCTGGGGGGCGGATGGTCGTGTACTCTTGATATCATATAATAAGGACACATAATAAGCATGTAACAGTTTGTTAATATTGATAAATTATTAAGATCCCTTTGACATGATTTTTAAAATGTCAAAAAAAGTTTTTGAGATTTAAAAATTGTTTTTGAATTCGTTTGGCTAATTTTTTTCCTAATTAGAAGAGCTTTTAGATTAAACTGATCCAATGTGACTTTCTCTATAAGAATTAAGAGTGTGTTTGATTGGTATGAAAAATATCACTTATAAAAGAAAAATGTTTTCCTTGTTTTGAGAAAAATAAAAACCACCTCTACCCAAGGAAAATATTTTCCTTAAAAACAAGGAAAATTAAACATATTTTCAAATGTTGAAAAATATTTTCTACGAAAAAAAATAGCAATCAAACACCTTAATTAGGAATTTGAATGGAAAACTGATATTTTTCATGGAAAATAAATGTAATCAAACACACCCTAATTGTTTTGAAAAAAAATAGTTTTGAATTTTAATTATTTCTATTTTGCTTACATTCTTCCTAATATACCTTCGCATTAGGCCCTGTTGGTACGCATTTTGTAAGAATAAGAATAAAAAATATAGTCATTACAGGACCTATACAAGAGATAGGAAGTCAAATATTGTGATTTAATGTGATGGATAACGGTCATATTTTTCATTTTTGTGGCAAAAAATGAAAATTAAACGGGGGCTAAGTGTCTGTTTGTGCCCAATTTTTTGGAAAAGAATGTATTTTGGAATAACAAATTGACGAAAAATGTGTAGTTAAAAATAATGAAAAATTTTGAATTTGCATTAATATTATTTTATTAAAAAATGTTTGGATAAAAATAAAAGAGAGAAAAATGTATTTTAAAAATAATGAAGATCAAACAAGGGCTAAATAATGTTTTAAATAAGATTAGTTTATATTTGTTAATAATAAGGTACATTAAAAAGTGCCATATTAGAAAACTAAAAATATCTATACTTCCAATAAAAAAGTGGTCTATAATTTGGAATAGATGAAAATAAATAAATCAAGACTCTCTTTATGGGATGCTGACAGAGACGGATGTGTAAAAAAATCACATTGTAGTCGGACCTGAAATTTTGTAATCCAATCTTGAATTCAATCCTAAATCCGTGCCTGGACACTAGTAATAGTTTAGTGCATTATTCACTTGGTGCTGTTGGCCTGCCAAGAGTAATGCAATATAACACTATTTATGTTAAAACACAAGTTATTATGACATCAAATGATAATTTAAATTAAATGAATTTCATGCCATAATTGAACTTATCATTTTAATGAACCACCTATGTGTTATACATAGCATGACAATTAATACTCCCTCAGTCAACAAAGATAGACATACTTCCATTTTCATGAAAATGTAATTAATAAAGTTGGAACAATAAAATTTAATTATATTTTTCCTCATATATCCGTACATTAAATAATGATTTAAATATGAGTAGTTCATATTTGTTGATAACGATACACATTAAAACGGGACAAATAGTGTGATATAGATAGATTGGGGACACTTGGAGTAATTTATTCTATACAAATAAAAATCAAAAACCCTAATTCCCTCTAATCAACTAGCATTAAATTAAATCTGTTTATGCTTACAAAATGATCGCACCGACCCAATGATTACGTAAATTTATTCTTTGAGCCAACCACTAAATGCTATTTGAAATTGTGATACGTGTTGGCCAATACTTGCCAAAGTAAAGTCTTGAGACTTTTTTGAATTAGAACTTTTTGTGTGATCATTATCGTTTCCTTGGTCACAAAATCTAACGACAATTTTGTCGAATATAAGAAAATAAAACTTTTGCGTGATCATTAACTCTACCTTAGATTTTGGATATGTTGGCAAGTGCGGTATCGTTCATTATTTTTGGCTATTTTTGAGGGCCTAAAATTTGCATGAGACCGATGGATTGTTATAGTGGAATTCAACTACTGCAATCGTTAAAAATCCTAGTTTTCAAGCTCCAAAAGGTGATACTTTAAGTTGTATTTCGATCTTAAGAGCGTGTTTTAGATGTACGTCTTTTTTAGTTGTTAGACGAGGAGCAAATAGTGTTCTCCATGCTCTTGTATGGTATATATTTTCTCATTTCAAAAATTTTCTAGTCAATAATACTGCTTGCACAGGGTAGTTGATAGGGGCTTCTGATAGCACCCAATTAGGCGTTTCATGTTTGTGACGTGTCCCCATTTTTTAACATTGTCACTAACTTGCCTATTTAGCATGATTCATTTCTTGTAGACATTTTTCTAGTTGATATTAATGATTAAATGTGATGGTCGTGTACTCTTGTCCCCCCCCTCCCTGGAATAGCACCTTATAGGTGTTTCATAGCTATCACATGTTCCTGTTTTTTAACATTGTCAATAACTTGTCCATTTAGCATGATTCTTTTCTTATAGACATTTTTCTAGTTGATATTAATGATTAAATGGATGGTCGTGTACTCTTGATATCATATAATAAGGACACATAATAAGCATGTAACAGTTTGTTCATATTGATAAATTATTAAGATCCTTTTGACATGATTTTTAAAATGTCAAAAAATGTTTTTGAGATTTAAAAATTGTTTTTGAATTCGTTTGGCTAATTTTTTTCCTAATTAGAAGAGCTTTTAGATTAAACTGATCCAATGTGACTTTCTCTATAAGAATTAAGAGTGTGTTTGATTGGCAAGAAAAATATCACCTATAAAAGAAAAATGTTTTTCGTGTTTTGAGGAAAACAAAAACCACATCTACCTAAAGAAAATATTTTCCTTAAAAACAAGGAAAATTAAGCATATTTTCAAAAGTTGAAAAATATTTTCCACGGAAAAAAATAGCAATCAAACACCTTAATTAGGAATTTGAATGGAAAATTGATATCTTTATGGGATGCTGGCAGGGACAGATGGAGGGGGGGATTGGGCTAGGCTTAGCCCCCCCCCCCCCCCCCCCCACCCAAAAATTTTTTTTTTCCCCCCCCCCCCCCCCCCAAAGGCCCAAAATTTTTTTTTAAGGTATTTTTTGTTTGTTTGTAAAAACAGCTTTTTTACATGTAAAAAAAAAAAATCATGTTATAGTCCTATCTGAAATTTTGTAGTCCAATCTTGAATCCAATTCTAAATTCGTGCCTCAACGCTGGTAATAGTTTACTGCATTATTCACTTGGTGCTGTTGGCCTGCCAAGGGTAATGCAATATAATACTATTTATGTTAAAACACAAGTTATTATGACATCAAATGATAATTTAAATTAAATGAATTTCATGCCATAATTGAACTTATCATTTTAACACCTATGTGTTATATATAGAATGATAATTAATACTCCCTCTACCCACAAAGATAGACATACTTCCATTTTCATGAAAATGTAATAAATAAAATTGGAACAATAAAATTTAATTATATTTTTCCTCATATATCCCTGCATTGAATAATAGTTTAAATATGAGTAGTTCATATATGTTGATAACAATACACATTAAAATTTAAAACGGGACAAATAGTATGATATAGATATATTGGGGACAATTGGAGTAATTTATTCTATACAAATATAAATAAAAAACCCTAATTCCCTCTAATCAACTAGCATTAAATTAAATCTGTTTATGCTTACAAAATGATCGCACCGACCCAATGACAACCACTAAATGATATTTGAAATTGTGATACGTGTGGGCCAATCCTTGCCGATGTAAAGTCTTAAAGACTTTTTTGAATTAGAATTTTTTGTGTGATCATTAACGTTTTCTTGGTCACAAAATCTAACGAAAATTTTGTCGAATATAAGAAAATAAAACTTTTGCGTGATCATTAAAAGATTTTGGATATGTTGGCAAGTGCGGTTTCATTCGTTATTCTTGGCTATTTTTGAGGGGCTAAAATTTGCATGGGACCGATGGATTGCTATAGTAAAATTCAACAACTACAATCGTTAAAATCCTAGTTTTCAAGCTCCCAAAGGTGATACTTTAAGTTGCATTTCGATCTTAAGAGCGTGTTTTAGATGTACGTCTTTTTTAGTTGTTAGACGAGGAGCAAATGGTGTTGTCCATGCTCTTGTATGGTATCTGTTTTCTCGTTTCCAAAATGAGGTTTGACTTGGTCAACCTCCTTATTTTCTAGTCAATAATGCTGTCTGCACAGGGTGGTTGATAGAGGCTTCTGATAGCACCTGTATAGGTGTTTCATTGCTATCACGTGTCCTCGTTTTTTAAAATTGTCACTAACTTGTCTATTTAGCATGATTCTTTTCTTGCAGACATTTTTCTAGTTGATATTAATAATTAAATGTGATGGTCGTGAATCTTGCCCCCCCCCCATCCTCTGATAGCACCTGTATAGGTGTTTCATTGCTTTCACATGCCCTTTTTATTTTTATTTTTTATCATTGTCACTAACTTGTCTATTTAGCATGATTCTTTTCTTATAGACATTTTTCTAGTTGATATTAATGATTAAATGCGATGGTCGTGTACTCTTGATATCATATAATACGGACACATAATAAGCATGTAACAGTTTGTTAATATTGATAAATTATTAAGATCCTTTTGACATGATTTTTAAAAAGTTAAAAAGAGTTTTTGAGATTTAAAAATTACTTTTGAATTCGTTTGGCTGATTTTTTTCTAATTAGAAGAGTTTTTAGATGAAACTGATCCAATGTGACTTTTTCTATAAGAACTAAGTGTTTTGAAAAATTAGTTTTCAAACACAATTAATGTAACTTCCTCCAAAATATTTTGGGTACCGTAATTTACATCCACAGTTTATATATATATAAAGACAATTATATTATATTTTTGATCTCTTGTAAAATTTCCTGAATAGACATATATAAAATTAAATAAAAATATATTGTTTAGAATTCATCCACTAATGTTTATTTTCATAGTATTTTCTATATTCTTTTAGAATTTGTGTTTAACTAAAATTCTAGTATTCATGAAAATCGTAAAACCCTAATCATAAAATATCCTCTTCAATGAAAAAAAAAATAAAAATAAAAATCAACACATTATTAGAATTATAATTTTTTCATGATATGAAAAATGGAATATTATTTTTTATACTTTTTTGAAGTATTGATTTGACAGATGAAAATAACGAAAAATTTCAAAATAAGTTTTAATACTTGTTTAAATATTCTTATATTATAAAAGAAAACAAAATTAAAATTATCAACTGAAATACAAATAGCCAAAAATTATGAGTTTTTAAGCAAAAATAAAAATAAAATTACTATATGATTGATTGGGAATTTGTTTGGCTGCGTAAGCAGTATACTTTTGAGAGAATCCTATAAATTCAAGAGAGAGAGAGATTTGGAGGGTGTTTGACACCCATTTTTATGGAAAAATGAATTTTAGAATAGTAGATTGATGGAGAATGTGTGCATGAAAAATAAGGAAATTTTTTTAATTTAATAGTAACGTTATTTTAATAAATAACGTGTGGTTAAAAAGAAAATAGAGAAAAATATATATTGATAAAAATGAGAACAAACGGAGATTTGCTAACCCTTATAACTAAATATTAAAATATCAACATGACAATATAAAAAATAAAAAGTAAGAGCTAGATTAAATATTAATTGTGATTGCATGAACATAGTGATTTTCGAAATTTTATTAGGAATATATTTATAATGGAATTAATATATAAAATTTGTATGAATCTATAATGTTTAAATGAATGAATATAATAAGGACAATATTGAAATTTGACATTAATGAAAATAGTAATTTTTTAAAATTTTAATATTTTAATAGGGATGCATATATAAAAAATGAGGATGTAAATAATTGTACCCATTTTTTTTTTTTTACAGGAATTAAAAACAAATGAAAAACTATGCTAAACAGGCCCTAAGATAATTTGAGTGATGCTACAGTTATAGGAGCCTGGTTCATAGGCTCCTGTCAGGGAAGACACAACGTGAGCCCCACAATATATATATATATATATATATATATAGACACACACACACATACAGGTGAGCCTCTCCACATGATGAGGAACCCTGTAAAGCCCCTGTGGAAGAACAGGGCATTCTTCAGATAATTTCCTCTAGTGTTGTTTTATAGAAAGTAAAAATTATGCAAAACGGAAGTATTCCTTATTTTGGCCTGTTAAATTTCAGCATTAAAGTTACCTTTTGCACCTTGAAAATAAAAATAGTCCAAAGAAATTGTTAAGGAATCAGTCAAACTTGAATATTTTTATGCTTATCCCATTATCAAAAACTAGGAAGGGTATTTTTTTAAAGATTCGACAGTGAAGTCATATCCAATTATCGACAAAAGAGAAGTCAAGTATTAAAGGACAAGAACATGGATAAATCCCTTTGAGTAGGTTCAGGGACATGGCTGAAAAAATTAGACTGTTGTGGTAATTAATGATTGGAGGTGATTTATTATTATTATTTTTTTAAAAGTGTTCAATCCCAAATCAATATGTGTTGGATCTTTTTTGAGTCTGTTTTTTAATCTGTTCCTGTAGTATGGTTCAAAGAACATAAAGCATTACTTAAAAAAAGAAAAAGAAAAAAAAGGTTGAATCCCAACCTTGAGGGCTTCCATCGCCTCACCCCTAGAGTTTTGTGAGGAAGGTAAATCACGAGATGTGTCCCAACAGAGCAAGGAACAAAAGCTGTATGTATACTGCGCTTATAAGGAATCCAATTCCATATCTCAGAAATCGAACCTTCACATTGCGACAGCATAAAGCATTACTTGATACTAGAAGTGAAAATCTGAACTCACCAAGAATATTTTGAAGGTGAATTAGGAAAAATAATTAATTAAATATCGAATAAAAAATAAATGCAGGCTGACATATGGAGCAAATAGGCGTGGTGACAAAACCATTGACGTTTTTGTTATTTATCTAATGCATGCACGTGACTCCCACTTCACTTTCTTAATTAGGCATTAAGCCAAAAACAAATCCCATTTTCTTAAGGTTTATTCTTTTTCTTTTTGTTTATTAAAGGTCCATTTCGATGTTACATCTTATTGAAGTAACTAAAGGACATACTTAAAAAATACTTTTCTTGTGAAGGAAAAAGAAAAGAAAAAACCGACTTCCGAAAACTTCATGCAAGAAGTCGAGCAGCTAGTCGAGAAGTAGGGATAACAACGGGGCTAAGCGAGATCCCCCGCTCCGCCCCACCCCGTACCGTACCCACCCCATCACCAGTTTAAGGTAGAATGGGGCATTTGTCCCATTTACGTACATGTTTAATTTTTTTTATTTCATTTTATTACCCACATTCATTAAAGTGGGACAATAATATAATTATTAAAATTTTTAATTAATTAATTTATTTTTAAAATTTAAATTATTCAAATGTGTTTAGCAAATTAAGGTCTTTATTGTTTATCATATTTCTTAGATAATTTTAGTTACTATCTTCTATTAGAATTAATGAAATTTCACAGAATCTTCCATTTAAAATATTAAATTCTTAAATAAAAAAAATTAAGCGGGGTGGGGTGGGGCAGGGCGGGAAGGGGAGAGGAGGGGCCCCTATTACCTGTACGTGCCCGAGACGAAATTCCTTGCCCTGTCCTAACCCGAATGCCCGATTAAGCGAGTAATCCTCTCTCGTTCGAGGCAGGGTTGGAGGTATCGGGTATGGCAAATTTTTTTGCCATCCCTACCGAGAAGAAAGAGTCGTTAACAAAAGATTGGATGAGTGAGTTGTAAAAGAAAATAGTTCACTCTTTTAAGAAGCGTGAGAGGAAGGTGGAAGGCCAGTACTCAAACATAAAACTTTTACATAGATTGGTAGACAAGAAGGCTTTGACACAAGGAGATGTATGTGCGATTTTGAAAGAAAATTATAGCTCACTTCCTAGTCACCTGGGAAGAAAGGTCAAATGGCAAGGCAAGCCATACAGGCTCCTCGAGAAGAATCGCTCACATTTACATGGGGAATGGGGCAACATCCTTGAAGCTCCGAAAGGGTAGGCCTGTCAAACTGTATGCCCATGGATGAAAACAAAGAGTATCGCTCAATTTATTATTAATATTCATTTTTATAGTAATTTTATGAAATATTGTGCACCAATTAAGGATTAAAACATAGTTCACAACTTTAACTACTAAATAAGGGAGATTTCTTGCATTCCTTAAAAATATATACTGCATTCATCATATAATGCAGGCACGTAAATGATTCAAACATCTTACCTAAGGCATTCTATTATTATCCAAAGTTACTTAGCTAGCCATTAAATTTTAGAATATTTATATTATTAGACACATTTTAATATTTTATTTTATAAGTAAAATCAGACGCATGTAGGGATGTAAACGAGCCGGACCGAACTGGCTTGCGAGCCTAAAGTTTCGGCTCAGGCTTTGATCCAGCTAAAATGACCGAGCTTTTTTGTGGGCTCGAGCCGGACCGAACAAAAGCTCGACAAAAAAAAAGGCTCTGCCCAAACTTTTGCTTGGGCTTTTTCAGGGCCGAGGAGGCTCGTTTCCCCAAGCTGTTGCCTTGCTTGGCTGCCTTTTAAGGCAACAGTTCGCTGCCTTAAAAGGTAGACAACAGTTTTGCTGCCAAGGCAGCCTCAAAATATATATATATTTATTTATTTATTTATTTATTTATTTTTATTTATTATTATTATTTTTTTTTTTTTTAAAGTTCGCGAGCTCACGGTCCGGCTCGGCCCGAGCCTAGGCTTGGGTTCTACCGAGCCCCGAGCTGAGTCACGGGCGGCCCGAGCCGATGAGCCCGATTGTCATCCCTAGACGCATGCGTGTGGGCCTTCAATCTTACATCTATTACAATTTACATGATCATGCTCAATTAGTTTCATTTTCCATGAGTAAAATCAAATTTGGCCTCCTTCTTTCCTAGGGGAAAACATCCTGCTGGTAGCTGTACTTTCATGTTTCGAGAGTTTACTCAACTCTAAATTTTTACCGACACTCGCTTCACTTTGAAACTTGTTTGCGTTCATTGAATTTATTTATTTATTTATTTTTTACTCAATTAGTCAATGTACCTTTCAAATGGTTTCAAAGCTAGGTATTAAAATCAAATTTTTAGTAGATTTTGATAAAAAGATTAATAGCAGAAAACTCTCTATAAACATTTTCATTTGCGATATACCCCCAACCTATTGAAAATCGCAGAAAACTCCCCATTTGAAACATTTTGCGTGAAAACCTCCTACCATCAAAATTGTCATTAAAAACAGTAAAAATGACAGAGTTTAAATAAAATAATAAAGTTTTGGGGAAGAAGATGAAGTGGGGTGGGGTGGAAAAAAAAGTTTAAAAAGTTTAGCATTGTGGGTGGTACATAAAAATAAAAAATAAAAATAAAAAATTGGGTATAATTTATAAAAGAATAAAAAATTTGGATATTAAAATTGTAATTATTACTTTTAATTTTGGCATTTTTATTGTTTTTAGTGGCAAATTAGATGGTAGGAGGGTTTTTTCGCACAAAATGTTTAAAATAGAGGGTTCTCTGCCATTTCCAATAAGTAGGAATATATCACAAATGAAAACATTTCCAGGGGGCTTTTTGCTATTATCTCTTTTGATAAAAGTTAATGAAATGTATTGTTGTAAACTTATGGTCTCTTAAAATATGTAGTTAAAATTAATTATTAACTTGATTTAGATTAAAATCTAGACTTTAATCCGAACCAAACAAGGATTTAATGTTGTCATTTTGAAAAAAAAAAACTATCAATTTTATTTGTCACATCATTAATATTATTTAATTATTAATTGAAGGAAATGAAATGAAGGGTGGAAAATAAAGTTAAAAGTATAGTTAACTACTTAAAAAGTTTAGAATTCCATAGCGACACTAGTCCGGACGTCTGCCCTCAGTGGATAGGAGAAATCATAATTAAATTTCTCTTGCTACGTCAACGTTAAAAAAATTTTGCCCTAAAAGTAGGAGATTATTTCTACCGTAACGATTCATACACAACATTAAAGGTAAAATCGCCATAGTCATTTTGCAACCCACTTTTCTACTCTATTCTCTCGCTTTTTAGTTCAACCCAAGATCCAAACTCTTTTTTACTTTTTTGGTGTCTTCTCCCCTTTCATTTTCGTCCACAAAATAAATAAATAAATGTTAAAATAAAACTGCATTGACAAGTAGACTCAAAAACACGTCACATATATAGAGAGAAAGCAAGTCGGAAAAGTCAACAGAGAAATATACGTTTTCGTCTCTTCAATTTGCCTAAGAATATGTGTGTATATAAAGAAGCATCCTCGGTTCTTCGTGCTACACATTTTCCTCTGTGGTTGCTTCTCCTCTACTTCTCAGACTCCATATCGAAGCTTCATAATAGTTGCTAACATACTGTAATCAATTCGAGAAAGTTCAGAATAACGAAGATACAGAGTGAGAGATATGGGAAACTGCTGGCCGAAGCCCGTAGATGATCTTCCCAGCACCAACAATATCAAACCTACTACCATAGGCACAGGTAAAAATTTCTCTTTTCATCATCTAATTACTCAGTTATTTGATTCAACTGTGTTAATATATATTTCCTTCTTGTTATTTTGAGTTCAAGATAATGCACAGTCCACCAAGAACAAGATTATCAACACCAGAAAATCATCCTCATCGCCATCACCGGCTGATCTAGGTGGTGAAGGAGGAGGTGGTGATGATGATGGTCAAACTGTTCCTCCAAGCGGTCAAATTATTGGTCCAAACTTGAAACTGTACACTTTTGCTGAACTGAAAAGAGCAACAAGAAATTTCAGGCCTGATACTTTGTTAGGAGAAGGAGGCTTTGGGAGGGTGTTCAAGGGTTGGGTTGACAATAATACATATTCACCTTCAAGAGTTGGTGTTGGAATCCCAGTTGCTGTCAAAAAATCAAATCCAGATAGTGCACAAGGATTAAAGGAATGGCAGGTAAATACTTCCATCGATCGACTCGATATTGTCCCGTTTTGAACCCTATAACTATTTACCACAAAAATTTTCTTTGACGGACTTCGATAGTAGTTTGCACAAATCTTACATACAGTATTTCACTCTGGTCGGTCGCCCCAAGGTGGGGTATTCCAGTCTCTATTTGATAGAAATTAAATAAAAATTAATACCTTTCTTCACTGAATAAGAAAAATAAGTAGTAAGAACAATGCTAATACCAGGGCATATGTGGCCCTGGTACAACCATGCTGTACATACAGCAGCCTTCGTACAGAAACCTGTCAGAGCACACACATGGAGGGTGAGTGATCGTATTTTTTGATAATTTTTCATTCACGATGGGTCTCACACATGAAAGTAATCTGGCCAAATTTTGTGAAAAATTTTCTGTACAAATGGCTTAATACGCCCTGGTAAAGGAGAATAATCCAAATAATTGGAATGCAAGTAAATCAATTCATCATTTAGTTCTGGGATTATTTAATTTATAATTTATGTTAGGTTCGAAACCGTTATTTCGTTATTTTTTAATAATATCGTGCGTTTTAAGTAATTAGCTAGATATTGACAAAGTATATAAATTTTTATTGAGCACAAACACCAAGTCATGTAAGCTGACTTAGAAAAGTCAACATCTTCAGCCTGATAATTATTGATTTTTAGAAAATATAACAATAATCCCTTCATTTTTATATATTCTCTGTTGTTTGTTTCAGGAATTTTTAAATTGTATTATACACAATAATTAGTAGATTTTTTTTTGTATTCAATGCAGGCGGAGGTAAAGTTCTTGGGAAAATTTTCCCATCCGAATCTGGTCAAGTTATTAGGTTACTGTTGGGAAGAGAGACAATTTCTTCTCGTCTATGAATACGTGCAGAAGGGAAGTTTAGAAAGCCACCTTTTCAGAAGTAAGGAAAAAATATATAATAATTTTCATGTATGTTTGATATGCTCGTCTAGATACATAATTTGGTTGGATAATAACAAGCCTCTTGTCATATTCTTGTACAATCTAACTTAGCTCCCGCTTAGTAGTAATTTTTTACCCCCAAAAGATCAAAATTTTAACTGTTATTTCGCTATTCCAATCATAATTTTTGATTTTTTCACTCATAGGTGGAAACTATTTTTCTCTTTAACGATCAAAAAATCAATTCTTATAATCACGACCGAATAATCCCTTATTTTTATGATAATGTTACATTTTCAGGGGGAATAGGCGAACCAATTCCTTGGGATACAAGGATCAAAATAGCAATAGGAGCGGCTAGAGGACTTGCTTTCTTGCACACTAAGGAAAAGAGTGTCATATACAGAGATTTTAAGGCATCAAACATTTTGCTTGATGGGGTAGGTTAAATTCTTTGATCCCAATTCTAATTTTGTTTTCTCACTCAAAGTCATTTCAATAGTTTTTTTTGGTAGGAATTCAATGCAAAACTTTCCGATTTCGGACTTGCCAAGTTAGGTCCGATTGATGGTAATTCACACGTAACGACTAAGGTTGTTGGCACGTATGGCTACGCAGCTCCCGAGTACATGGCCACAGGTAGTTTATAACTCGAGTATTGTTTTACATCTTAGGATGTCACGTACTATGTTATAGAATTATTTCGAATTAAGACATGTAATGCTAAACTTTTAGGTCATTTGTACGTGAAAAGCGATGTCTATGGGTTCGGAGTGGTATTGCTGGAAATAATAACAGGCCTACGAATCCTCGATCCGAATCGGCCCAATGGACAAACTAACCTGGTTGATTGGGCCAGGCCTTTGTTACCAAATAAGAAGAAGTTGAGACGACTAATGGATCCACGTCTTGAGAATCAATACCCATCCAAAGGTGCATTTCGAACAGCCAAACTCATAATAAAGTGTCTTGAGCCTCACCTAAAACTCCGGCCTGATATGGAACAAGTTTTGGAGACTTTAGAACAAATTAGTACAATACAAATGACACCAAAGGACTTAAAAGCTCAAACTAGCCAAGAACAACGGCATGGAGATGGTCGTAGCCTGCATCACCATTGATCGGTCGGACCTAGCGGCGGAAATCTTCCACATAATAATTTACCCAGAAACCGGAGTTACTGATTAATACTAGTAGTTGTGTTTTTACTTGTACATGTCTGAGCCATTGGCTTGGAAACACTATATGGATCTTGGTGTTGGCATAAAAGTGGAAGACCCTACATTTTTGCAGAAGTTGACCGGTTATTCCCCTTACCAGGGCCTATGTGGCCTTGGTAATGAAGCATTCTTCGAAGTTGACCCAACTCAAGAACCCAATTATAGCTTGTTGATATTGTAGCACTTTTGTCCGAGAATAATGTTATTTAGTATTAGTGGTTTTGAAAATCAGTTTAAGCATCAGCATACTACAGGCCCTATTAAATGAGCCATTATTCGTTATATTTAATTGAGCCTGTAATTTAATGTTAGTAATGTTGCCAACTAGACTAGTGTTATTATCAGTAGTGTTAAATAGTGTTGTTCATTGATTCACTTACTTTTTCAAACCCCGTACGAGGAATGAAGTAGTCTATAAGTCATTTCATTAGCTACTATTTTGTGTCGAAGTGCTCCTTTGGTCAGACTGTTTGCCAGTTTTTAAATTATCGGTATTTCGAGACGGTTTAAACACATATTTGACAATCATTAAAAGGAGTATTCTAGGAAAATAAATTTTTGAATTGTAATTTTTTGATAATGTGTGATTAAAAAGAAAAAAGAAAAAAAATTGTGCTTACATGCAAAATATTTTATTGAAAGAGTATGTGGTTGAAAATGAGTATGAAAAATAAGAGTTTTGTTTTAATGGTTGTGAGAAAGTTAATTTTGCTATCAAAAAAGAGACAAGAAAAAAATAATAGAAAAGAAAAAAGAAACCTATGGCTTGTTGAGACAGAACATCATGTTTCATTTCCATCTTTTCATCTTCATATTGCTGTCTAAATGCAGCAAAGCATGTAGGCTAACAAGCCATCACAATAAAACTCCACAAATTTCTAAAGGTGGAAACAATTGTGTATTCCAGTATCATACCCCTCAAGCTAATCACACTACAAATTGCAATAACTTAAGTTTAATGTGTGTACTCATATTATACATTATTCAATTTCCGGACATACAGCTTCGACGATTGAAAGGGTTGAAGCCTTCAGCCAACTTCAGAACGATCGAATTGTCATTCTTCTAAAGTTGTCAGCTGCCCTCTGTGCAAATGAATCAGGAGTGAGTAAGGACATTTTGGCGATCCTTTCAAGCCTAGAATTTCAACTCAAAATTTTGACAGTTGGATAAATATATGGACCTTTGCTCAGATACCGGTACCAGCATTTTACCAAGAAATGCCTGCTATATGATAAGAACAAAAAATTTGTTCATATCTTATCTACACTGTTAAAGAATTGACATACTTCAAGTTAGAATTCGCACTTGAACTGTTGGTGAGGATGATTTAGGCTTCCAGACAGCTTCAACCCCAAGGAAGTAGATGCTGGACGTTTCTGCTCGAATCCCTAAGGACCTCTGCTACTAAAAGAGCCACTGATATGCAGCTGGGAATCCAGAAGCAAGGAGAGCTTAATTGTTTGGTTCCTAGACGTTCGACATACATCAATACACTCCTCGAGGTCAGCATCACATGTTAACAATACCCATTCAGAGTCGTCATCCAAGTATTTGATATGGAAATCACAGGTGCCATCTATACCAAAACGCCGAGCAACTTCTCGCAATAAATCTTTGTATCCCCAATTAATTTGCATGCGAAACCTGATTTTGTCTTCCCCATAAGTGACTTTGACTCTTAGTGCATCAGTTTCTTGAGATTGTCTGCCTCGGTCTTCTGGTTCATGTGGGAGATTCTCTGGCTTAGGAAGCTCCATAAAAGACACGTGGCTTTGAGATCTCCAGAGGTACTTTGGTCCATCGCCCGACAAATGGAGATGTGCATCACTTTGGGTCCTCTTTAGCAAGCCATTAACAGATTCTTCTTTAGACATTGGAACTTCTTGACCTTCAACGTTCAATATGTAAGGATTTGACTGACTCCTGCTAGAGCAACATTGACTTGAGCTGGAACTCTGACTGCAGGAAATTGGGGGCGAATAAGATGCAGCAGCCGGGGGACTCAAAATGCCACTCTTATGCAGCCTGTCTAATGGTTTTGAATTATTTGTCGATTTTGAATTTGAAAGTGGCTTTACATTTGAGGTGTTAGGGGATGCCAGTTTGGGAAAGTTGCAATAGAAGGACTCAATCTGCAAAGCACCTGAGGCACCTTGGACAGAGTCAATTACGCGCTGGATTTTCTGTAGGGAGTGACCAACCTTCTTGATCTTCCGAGACGGCCAACGCTTTATTCCGTGCTGCCTGCATATCCTCTTCAAAGTGGTGGGACAAACTGAAAATAAAGAGAGAAAATAAAATTGAAATGAGAGATGAAAAGTGAAAACTGAGTTAAAATCATGTACCAGAACCTAAAGAAACAGTTTACACACACACACACAAGCACCAATTCATCAGTGATAGTCCATAGGAAGAATATCTTGAGTTAATTTCAATTGCATCATCTTTCATTTTCCATTTAATTTTGATGAGAATTTTGTTACTTACCACCAAGATTCTTGGCAGCATCTTTCAGGCTCCCAGCAAAGTATTGTCGAAGAACTTGCAAGTTGATGACATTCTCTGCTTTAATACGTTTTTTGTCTGTTGTTTTCTTCGTGTACAGTGAGCTATCATCAGCAGATGTAGGACTTCCACCCAAGATGCCTGCTATTGAGTCCAAATCAGATGGATCTCGCTTCAATTCCAAGGACATTTCTTTTGGTTTTTCATTCTGGGATACTGAAACAGTATTAGCACTCTCTTGAAGGTTCATATCACCTGAAGATTGTGATGGTACATCACGTAAAAGCATCGAAGACTGCATTGGATCCACTTTTGGAACTTCTTTACTACGTTTAACTACTGGTGGAGGATTCCCCACTTCTACTGGCAAGGCATATTCTTCCTGCAATTCTTCTTCATCGACAATGCGTAAAGTCCAGCAAACTTTATGTATGACTTTAGACAATGAAGTGAGCATCTTCTTTTGGTCTTCAGGATTCGCACAATCCATTGGCAAAAAGAACTCCAAAACAAAGTCAGCTGAACCAGTAGAGACGCTCCGTAGACGTATAGCTACAGCAGCTTGTAATCCAAACATTCTTGCATGGTGAGAAAGTGGGTACTCTGTCTTGCTATAAGCAGTTACATCAGGAGAGAAACAAGGTTGATTAGTTCCAAATGCTCTCCCAACAACACCTTGACCTTTTAGTAAGTGGTGCTCAGAGCAAGCTTCATGAAAATCCTGAATACGGGGATCACCTATGTAGCAAGCAGAATCCACTGTTGAAACACAATTGGCTAAGTTCTCATCTGAATGCCAACATCCCCCTTTACCTTGTACCAAACAAGGAACCCAAGTCTGAGCTAATGGCAATCTGTGTGATCTACAAGCAGATTTGAAAACCTCTAAAATCTCGGGTAAAGCAGCTTGATAAGACAAATCACATGTCTGCAACAGAACTACTTGTATTAATACACAAACATATCTTTTATGGAGAAATGGAATATTTCAGACCTAAAATTACCTTAGCTTTCTGAATGTTCGGAACTTGAGAACTCCTGAGATCAACAGCCTATAAGCAAACATTTTCAGGCTTGCACATTAATAAACAATAAAGGATTTCTCATTACCTATAAATAAGGTAGTAAATAACCAGTTTATCTGGACAATAAAAGCAAGATCCCTCAACACTTCCACATAAATGACAAATCTTTGGGATGCAGTATGTGAAGGATGTCAAATAAGATTTCACACGTTATTGAACTAGGGAACCAATATATTTTTAGCAAGAATATATGAAAAGACCATGTAATCGATAAAGACAAGAAAGTCAATGCAAACACATCAATGGTGCTCTTACATCGGTAGTCAAATATGGAGCAATAAACAAGATCCAGCTGTTATAGTAGCATTTAACAAACGTTCTAATAAGATATTCTAGGCACATGTCTAGAAATTTTTATTCATTTCCCTCGACAATCACCAAATAGAAGAGTGTATGCAGTAATTTCATGACAACCCCAGAGGATTAGTCCAAGAATTGTCTTTGATCAACGATGGATGATATACGACAACAATAATGGTTGATGTTCTTCTCAGTCAATCTAAAAGGATAAGCTTTACCATAGATAATGCTTTCCCAGTAATCTTTCTTCTGCACTTCTGAGTGCTGTTCATTTATTGAGCACTTCGGATGATAAACTAGCATTTTGAAGCTAACAAAGCTCAAAAAGGTAAAGGGAGACCTTTCTTGAAACACCCTCTTGTATGAAAATATATGGTGAATTTAGATACATCTGTTTAGCAGATATATCTATATGCAGGGCTTTCAATGATGCCATGATTTAGTTAGACAAAAATCTTCCCCTTTGATTTGAGTAACGAGGTGACTTCTATATATTCGGGACTGTCCCATGAGATCTCATCTAGTTATGAAACTTTTACCAGCCACTAGAACTGCAATATTCAAAGCTAGGTAGGACGAAGGCACACATTAACTTCCTATTAGAACTTTGTGAAAATAAGAATAAAAAGCTGACCTCGAGAGCTTTGCAGACACTTTCAAGCTCGGGAAGATATTTGATCTTTTGCGTGGTCAAGACAACTTCAATGACACCCAAGCAATTGAGACTACCTTGTTCAAGAATAGGAACAGCAAGGGTTCCACGAACATCGTACCGTTGTGCATGACCAACTCTTGGGTACTCTTCTCTTGTGAAGAACTGAACATCAGGAGTCCACTCAGGAACCTTACTCCTAAAGACCCGACCAGGCAGTCCCATGGCTTCTTTAGAATCTTCCTCAGCAGGAAAATGATAATCCATAGAAATCTCTCTATAATGAGCAAGCCTCGGGCAATTACGGTCGAGTGTGAAAGGTTGATCATTGGTCGTCAGCACATTCCTTCCACCTTTGTTAACTGGTATCCATATTTGAATGAGTACATCTTTATCTCTAGAGCAATCTTTTATATCACTAAGTGCCCTCATCAATCGGTCCATTACTGATGTTAAAGCCCTAGGTCCAATCCACAACCTTCTGCTCAGCTCAGAACCTCCAACCAAATAATTTTCAGATTGACCCGAAGAAGCTACGTTGCTTTGAATATTTCCAATATAAGACTGAGAATTCATAGAAAGTTCTGGTCCTTGATGCTGATTAGTCGACAGATTATCAGGGAAAAATGATCGATGCCTCTCTTCTAGACTCTCCTTTAATGGGCTCCCATTTGATTCACCATTTCTTGCTTCTACTGTAGGCCATAAAAATGACGGGTCAAACAGAGAATTGGGAGTCGAAGCACTGTAATTTAGGAAATCAGATTCACCAGTTGTTTCCAACCAGCATCCTTCAAACAACAGTTCATCCATGTAATCCAAATCCATAAAACACTCAGACGGAGTCCCCAACATCGTATTGAGAGGAAGAACATCTTCATCCATCACAAATCTTTCTCCAAAATTCCAGCACCTATTTGCTATAGGATCCTAATCTGTCTATAAGTCAGATTCTCCAGAGCAGTAAAATATCGACTTCCTAGATTCAAATTTCCAACCTGTCTGATTGACGTAAACAGTATCAATAGAAAGTCTATAATAAACTGAACCAAAGAAGCAAATTAGACATGGAGATCAAGAAGGTTAATCTGAAAATAACAATCTTAAAATGAAATTAAACTATTCAGAGTCACAAAAATTGAAGATGTCACCAATCAGGAAAAAGAAAAGGTAAAAATTAACTTTACAAAAGATTCTTCATCACATCAAGATTCTTTTGTTTTCACATAAGCAAAAAGGAAACAGTATAAATACACTTTCAACAAAGACAAAACAAGGAAGAGAAGAATTTATGACATAAGAAAACAGAAACAAGAGAGATGAATTAAAACCAAACGAAAGAATCAGAGCCACTCACTGTGTAAAGATTCTTGGATATTCCAAAGAATTTTATTATTATTATTATTTTTTTTTGGTCAAATGCAATAAATTTTATTGTTCATCTTCTCAAATACCCAAAACTTCTTGTGGTCGCCTGAGATACAGGAACATGGCAATATTTATTCTGGTAGGGTCTAATACTCATACGACTTCTTATTTTCCCATCCACAAACAAAAAGTACTGCAACACAACTATCCCCTTTCTCAGTCTCAGTCTCTTACACAGATACATACATACATGTAAATATATATAATTTATCAAAACTTGTTATTATTGATACCCAGTAAATCCTATTGAGCTGTTTTAATATGAGAAAAGATTCTTGTTTACCATGCTTAGGCCCCACCATAACCTCCTTGGGCTTCCCTGACAGGTCAACTGTAATCTGTGAATTCAAGAAAGCCCAGCCTGCATAAAACTAAAACTGATATGCAGATTAATTAACTGAGTTTTTACAAAGAAACAAGAATTCACAAACAGTAGGTAAAACTCAAGTTTGTGGGCCTTTGTGTGCGTGAGGAGAGAGAGAGAGAGAGCTAGCGAGAGGGGGTTGGGGAGAGACTTTTAAAGCTTGCGACTTTAGATGCTTTTGGTACAATTTTCAGTGACATCAACTTGCAAGTTTAGTATTATGATAGTAATTATAAAATTAATAATGTTTAAGCAAGCACTATCTGTCCCATACTCACTACTTTTATGCGTGTGGTGCTGTCATCCACTCTTTACCATTCAATAAAAGATTTATAATCCTGTTTAGTGGAATTAAAAATTAAATTTTTAGTAAATTTTGATAAAAATTGATAAAAAATATATTATTAAAAAGTTGTGTGTTCTATCAAATACATTATTAAAATTTATTGTTTATTTTGATTTTAATTTCTATGCATAATAATCTGATTAAGCGCCTATTTGGTGAATGTTAAAATCAGATTTTTTTGTAGATTTTGATAAAAGTTGATGAAATATATAATTAAAAAATCGTGAGTGGTTAAAATAAATTATTCATTTTGAATTAAATCAAAATTTAAATTTTAATCGGTACCGGATACGAGCTAAAGGGATGTGAACCCTACGATAATCTCAATGCGTGAGGGACTGAAGAATCTGTATGATATTTTATCATAAGATGTCGACAGAGATGCAAGCCTCAAATCTTATGACCAAGATTTTTATATTTATCTTCAAAAGTGTGTTTGGATACTTAAAAAGCAAGTCAAATATAATTTTCAAGTGGGTTCTTATTTCTGAAATTATATTAATTTTTTGCTAAATTAGCTCATTTATCTTTACAATTCAAACTTATAGCAAAGTAATCTAACAAGAAACTAGAACTACATGTTTAATTGGAATTTCTCGAATTCAAATTATACAACCAACCATTTATAGTAAATTAAATTTACATGTGAAAGAATGAATAATATTATTTAGCATCATTTGTGTTAAAATATCAGTTTAGATAACATTAATGTGACATTAAACAAGAAATGTAATTAAATGAATAATTTAATTCTATTTTTCATTGAGCATATCATTTAGTGACTAATTTTGAAGTACGAAGGGGGCTAAATCTGTCCCATAAAAATAGGTTTATTTTACTTTTTCTTTTATCCCAAATTTTATTTACAGTCGCTCATTATCATTGTTGCCCTACGTGACATACATGTGATGATTAGTGATTTGATGTGTATACCACATTAATGCATCAAATCACTAACCACTATATATATGTCATATAAGATGACTGTGGGCCCCCAGGGCACATCTCCAAGTGGTAAAAGGGGAGGGTGGAGAAATCCAGTTTTGCTTGAGGCTGCTGCGTCAAGGGTTCGAATCCTGAAATATGAATTTGGCTCTTGGGTAAGTGCAAGTGTACAAGCAGCTTCCACCCTGTACCCTTGGAGGCATAACCTGCGATTTACCTCCCTCACGATGCTCCAGGGCAAGAGTGGTAGGGGACCCTTAAGGTTAGGGTTTAACCTTTATAAGATGACTGTGGTAGTGAGCGATTACAAATAACATTATTTCCCAAATTATAGGTCATTCTCCTTGTTGAAAGTGTATATGATTTTTTTTTAATACCCCTATTCAATATTTTTTGTTATCGACAAATATGAGCTACTACATATTTAAATCATTACTTAATGTAGGGGAATATTAGGGAAAATATAAGAAAAAATTATATTTTCAATTTTAATTATAATTTTCTTAATTTGTGTAAAAAGTGAAATAAATTTACTTTTGTTGGGCGAATGGAGTAAAAATATTAGTAGCATGCAAAATCTTGTCTTAGAGAAGGCAAAATGGAGAGTCGTGTCCTATTTGTGGAGTTATTTGTTAAAACGACTTTTCAATCCATCCAATAAAACATTTATAGGTCTAATACGTCACGTCTTTCTTGCAATTGGTGGGCATGAAAGTCAATGATAGAGGCACTAAAATGTTAGATTTTAATTCAATAATTAATTTTATGCATCCACACTGAAAATCTTGATTTTAATTTTTGCTGGGCTAAAAATTTAGGGTCATTCTTAGGGTACGTCCGGGGTGCATGCACCCCAAGAATAATTTCGATTTACAAATAATAGAATCTAAAATAAGAAATAATATTTAGGTAGGTTGAGTGGTTTCTTAAATAATGTAACTGCTACTTCGAAAATATATACAAATATTAGAATCTAATTAAAGAAATAATATTAGGTAAATTGATTGGTTTCTTGAATAATGTAATTGCTACGTTGAAAATGTTTTTAGTAGCGATTTCAAATTCAGAAGGTATTTTTACTCACCTAACTTTATGCAAAGCAAAGTTTAATTTTGGGGCGGCATCATTTTGAAAACATGTCGACTATTATTCGAGGGGGTAGTGTAGGTCAAATAAATTTTGTCAACTTTTTAATCGATCAAATTTCAATTTTAAACACATCTTTTATGACATTCATAACTTTTATCAATTTTTTATAACTGCATATCGTATCTACTTTTACCGAAAATTTTATCAAACAATCCCTAAAAGTACATTTATTTGTACTTCAAATAGAAAAAATATCATGAAGGTTATTTATTATATATATATTTTTTTTTATTTATGACTTTTTGCGATTGTTTTCTTTTCTTACCGTCTAACATTATCACGTAACGCTAACAAAAAAATTTCTCACATTTACCTATATAATCAATTCTTCAAATAAATTCCATTGAATATTCTTGTTTTCGAAATTCATATAATATATAATTTTAAATTGAAATATTCTATTTATACATAATGTGGTGTTCACGATCGTGTCCACCAATTCAGGGACGGATTTTGGGGGGGGGGGACTAGCTGGGTTGTAGCCCCCCCCCCCCCCCCCTGTCCACCAATTCAGGGACGGATTTTGGGGGGGGGGGACTAGCTGGGTTGTAGCCCCCCCCCCCTCCACCTGGTCCAATTAAAATTTTTTTAGGGTAATTATTATTATTATTTTTTATTTTTTGTAAAAACAGATTTTTAATGGGTAATTTCTTTTTTTCATATTAGTCCGGCTTGAAATTTTTTAGCCCGATCTTGAATTCAAATTTGGATCCGTCCCTGCACCAATTTACTTGGAGGGAGACCAATTTCTGATAAATTATATTTTATTCGAAGTGAGTCCTCCTCCTTGTGAGGAGGGTGTACGTGTAACATCACTCTTTTAAATTTGAGCAGTTCAATCTCAAGATTAATATTTAAATGAATAAATTTAAAAGTTCAAGAAAATGCCAGCACAAATACCAGTGGCATAAAGATTCGAGCTCTAACATGTGAATCCTTTCGTGATGCCCTCAGATCGATTAACAAATAAAAAAATAATAAATATTTAATGGGAAATTATCACTAACATTCCAAATCGAGGTATACAATTTTGTATAGGAGATTGTAATCAGTCTCACTAATTGGGTGTCCCATAATTCTATTCTATATATATATATATATAATTGTATCTCATTTAGAGCATGCATATTTACATCTTTCAGAGAATTTACAAAACATGGTGAATCGAATCACCAAACAAGTCACTTGATATATAAAATCGTTTCTCGTACATGTTTACATTTTCATGTGTATCAAGTATATATTCGGTATATAGTAATTGACTTTACTATACAATCGAACTAAGAGCATATTCAATACTAACGTAGATTACATTAAAAAGTTGTAACGCAAGCTAAAATGGATATTAAAAATAAAATTTTATTTTTTAATGCAACATATAAAGACTATGCTCAGCTAAGGTAAGGAAAAAAAGTAAACATTGTTAGGTGACCGTCTAAGTAGACAATCTTTTACATCATAATTCCCTTTTGTTTCATTCTATTTCCCGTTTCTTATTTATTTGCCTTTCATGTTTATTATTGTTTAATTTTGCGATTAATTTATAAATTAGAGATGACATTCGAATTATAAACGAAACTCGTTGACGATAAAATTTGAACTGAATAGTCTATGCATCAGACATTACTACCACGTAGATCAGATACTTTTTATTTAATATCACCTAAATTGCAATCAATAAAATTAATTTATTAAGAGAATATGTAATTGAAAAAAAGTTAGGGGAAAAATAATTTTTTAAAGGACAAGGCTAATACTTAAAAAAAAAAAATAGAAAAAGCGGATGGACATTGAAATCATAGAACATGATTTGTATTATTTGAATAATAGTAGAATTGTGAGACAGTAGAAGACAAAATATAATTATTAAAATAGTAATTAGGCTATTGAAGATTTTGCTAGCACTAAAATTGCATTCATATGCGCACTGGTTTTTCATTTTGATGGCCCTTCCCTTGAAAATGGCTTCTATTGAGTGGACATGTTTGAAATAATGATTTTTTTTTTTTAAGAAAATGTGTGTTTAAAATATAGAAAATAATTTTGAGTTTACATGTAGAATTTTTTTATATAAGAACGAGTAATTTAAAATAAATTTTGAAAAAAAAAGACTCAAATAAGGAGATAAATATATTGCTAACAAAATCTGCATTCATATTACTCTCGTTTTCTACTTTTTAGTAATATTACTTTCAAAAAAAAAAAATTTAATCTCTAATATAAGAAATTTGTGTAGTATCTAAACAAATAAGAATCCGGAATTCGATATCCTATCCAAATATTACACACACACATAAAAGAAAAAAAAATGAAAAACACTGCTGGTAACGTATACAAAATGGAACAATAAAAAAATAATTTCATCGGAATTAAAGTAAGAAATGACAAAATAATTAGTAGAAAAATTCCATTCAACTACCAAAGCTATATACAATTGAACTAAATCAAGATAGATGGATACCAACCCAGATATTGTTTTCGTCAACTTAACTTGCCAAAGTATATTCTCTGGTGGAGAATCATTACCAGTGATGCATCATGGCCAAAGTAATATTTTTTAATGATATGTTTTAAAATATGATTGTATCCAGATAATATTTAAATCATCTTAGATGGTGGGAGTTCCTTGCCAGATTATTGCTTGTCAAAAATAAAATTCTGAGCGTCCAGCGTGGGGTGCGGGTGGGTTTAGAAAATTATGTTTAGGGGTGGACTGGAGCTAGAGGAGATCTGCTGTCAAATTTTACTGTTCATTCAATTAATTCTTGACACCTTGAAGTAGTCAATCTGAAGATGGTATCAAATTGGAAATCAAGATCTGTTATCTAATTTTGCTGTCCATCCAATTAATTCTTTGTGATACATAAAATCATAAATAACACATCAAAGGCTAGAAAAACCACTGATAACGTGCAATTTAGAAATTAATCTTTGGAGGTTTAGGTTAGGGATGACGAGGCAGGTGTAGGGTTGGGAGATTAGGGGTTGAAATTCATCTGAAACGGGGATTTAGGAAACTGGAAGAGGAGAAATTTTTTATTTCCAAATCCAGGGTTCTCTGTGAGTTTTGATTTGGGTAAAAATGAATTATAGAGGTTTTTAAGGGATGAAAATATGATTTTGCAAATTATGATTTTCCTTACATGAGAGTAATGAAGATGTCATCTAGCACCACGTAGGATTCCATCATGCCACATTGGACAAGATTCAAACGAATACTTGGGAAGTAATGAATGGGGGGCATTTTGTGTGAGTCCGGTGAGCATTAAGAAGAGTTCTAAAGTATAACGAGTATAATGTGACAATATGCAAACTTTAGTGATTAATCTAACTTTTTACTCCCCTTGAGTAAACAAAGATCTGCAAGCATACTGCAAAAAGGTAAAGTAATCAAGCATTGGTAAGGAGGACTTTGTCATCAAGGCAACATAATTATTTTGTAAGTCCTGGTACTTGTAGTTATTGTGGAAATCATCTATCTCATTTCAAACTTAGCATTTACACCTTTATTTCACACTTTTTCTCTGGAGTTTGTCATTTCTTTCCATTCCATCGTTCCATGGTCAAATTAATATAAGTAATTAGTACAAAATGTCCCTAATCAGTTGCCTTCATTACACAAATCGTCCATATTGTTTGAAATCGAATTTTCTTTGCACAAAAGATTCTTAGTTCTTGAGGTATAATGTAGACCAAGAGGCTCGACTGGAACGAATCAATAGAGAAATTTTGTGTTATATATGATAATCCTTTTAAAGATTTGATCTTTTCATTGGAGAAATGAATTGGGTATTTACTTCAGTCATATTATACCAAGAGGCTCGATTGGAACGAATCGATAGAGAAATTTTGTGTTATATAAGATAATCCTTTTAAAGATTTGATGTTTTCATTGGAGAAATGAATTGGATATTTACTTCAATCATGGACAGGTCAAGGATATTTTCTTTTCAAAAGATCAAGATATTGGGAGGGAAATCATCCGATTGAGATGTTCAAAATTCATCCATGCATAATCAATCTCCACTTCATTTTGATACATAGTTGGCCTTGTTAGGAAAAAAAAATATTAATTTCTTATGTGGGCCTACATATGTAATTAGTTGTGTATGAAGACCATCTTAAAGTTAAGTCCAAAATTAAAGTAATCTAATAAAGAAGTAAGTAATTGGGTTTAGAACATCTAAATAAAGTGTGTGCCAAATTCAATGTGTAGAGACCGAATTCCTTTAGAATTGTATTTCATGATGGATGAAATACATATGAAAATTATATATAGTGTTACGATCCCTAATTCATATGCAATTTTGTCATTCTTTGTACCATCTCATTAACAAAAAAAATAAAACAGAAAGCATATTGAAGAGGAAGATTCTAAACCCCCATAAATGAATCCAAGAATCAAGATGAAAAATTCAAGAATCTATAATCAAGAGTCAAGAATAAAAGATCTTGAAGTCATGATTCAAGGATTGTAATTCAAGATTTAAGATTCAATATTCAATATTCAAGAAAAAATTAATGGATAATGATATATTACGCATTAATTATTTTTCTTGGTGATTTGACATGGAGATCTTGACCATTATATAAAGTTTATATTAAAATTTCAATAAGTGATATCAAAGTCAATCCGTGTTAAAGCATTGAAATTAAAGGAAGATTTTAAGGTTGAAATTCATATTTTGATTTTATAAATTTTGGGGATGTGAATTTCAAACCCTAGATATCAAAAATTTGGATTTAACTCTTGTTTGATTCTCATTCTTTTAAAAATTCATTTTTTCATAACTCATTTTCAATTACACATTATTCAATAAAATAATATTACACGCAAATTCAAAATTTTTTCTTAATTTTTAACCACACATTCTCCGTCAATCACTATTTCAAAATGCATTATTTCACTTAAAATGAGAATAAAACAAGGGCTTAATGTAATTTTGACAGCAGTATGGCAACGCCATGACGCCAAGATACAGTGTTTGTAGCGCTCGGCTCTAGGTACTATAGCACTGTGTCTTTGTCCAGTTCCAAGTTTTTTTTACTTGTTAAAAAAATAAAAATAAAAGAATAAAGTTTTAACAATTAAAATTCAAGTTATGGTATTAAAATTTCTCTTGAATAACTAATTTTTCAAATTAAATTAATTGAAACATGTTACTAAAGTAGCTTGTCTCGTAAATAGGCATGACTTTTCCCTGCAACCATGTGTAAAACTGCAAAAGTTGTCAACATCAATAAATGACTAAATCCATTAATCAACAACTATATAAATTGCAATTCGACATGTCTATTTAGGCCCCGTTTGGTAGGGATTTTTTGCCCCAAAAAATTAATTTTTTGATCGTTATTTTACCATTCAAGCCGTAATTTTTTACTTCTTCTCTCACATGTGAATCCCACTTTTTTTCTAACGGTCAAAAAATCAATTCTCAAAATCCCTACCAAACGGGTCCTTAAAATGGAAAGGGAGAAATTAAAAACAAATAGAACATAACTGAAACATTAAACAGACATATTTCAAAAAAGTAAACAATTGTTAAATATTTTAGGACTAATGTTTAACCAGATTTTTCATCAATTGATTTCATGGGAAATTAACATGTTTTTAAATGAAAATCCTCAGAAGCTCCTAATCAATTTTATTTTTTTTAATTACGAATTCCACTTTCGGTTTAGAAAAAGCAAACTACAGAACAAGTGCCAAAATCACTATATAACTCGAAGAAAATTTGTATAAAAATATTTCTACTGAAAGTTTGAAACAAGCAATTGAAAATTTGAAATTTATTATCTTTGGAGAGAAGAAATACATTTTAAAACCAACAGAAGATAACAGTTAAGTGTTACCTCTCTGTTGTAAAAATTAACTGCAAAGCCTCTGGGATCCTTGAGAGTTTCAGGTCTTCCACACTCATTGGTGATAGTGGAGAACTGAACAATAACAGGTGTCTCAACTCTGGGGTTTCCAAAGGAAATCAACACAACTACAAGTAAGACGAGGAATATCATCTGTGACCTCAAAAAAACCCTTGGAACTGGTACGTCTGGCATGGACAACGTATTTTGGGATCCTCTCACGGTCAATATTAGCTTGCTTCTCCATCAAATGGTAATCTTCAAGGAGAATTTGGCGTCAAGTACAAGAGAATTTTATATTAGTTAAACTCAAATGCATCAAGCTGCACTCCCTTGAGTAAACAAAGATCTGCAGGCATAGTGCAAAAAGGTAAAATAATCAAGCATTGTCAGGGAAGACTACGACATTGAGGTAACATAAATATTTTGAGAATTTCCAATATTTGTACTCATTGGGTAAATTGTTCATCTGATTTCAAACTTAGCATTTACACTTCCATTTCAACCATTTTTTAATTTTTTTTTTTGGAGTTTGACCTTTCCGTCTCATTCCGTCAATTCCTTTAATCATATATAAGTAATTGGTGCAAAATGTCCCTATCATTTCCCTTCATTATGCAAATCGTTCTTATCATTTCAATTTTATTATTTGGACCCTCATATTGATTTTTTTTTTTTGCACAAAAGATTCTTACATTTGGAGGTATAATGATATACCAATAGCCTCGATTGAAACGAATCGATGATGAAATTTTGTGTTATATATAATAATCCTTTTAAAGATTTGATCTTTTCATTCGTAGAGATAAATTGACATATACTTCAATCATGGACACGTCAATAATATATTCTTTTCAAAAGACCAAGATATTGGAAGGATTCAATTTGAGCGAGATGTTCGAGATTTATCCATGCATACGCAATCTCCACTTCAATTTTGATACATAGTTGGCCCTTCTAACCAATATAGGGACGACTAGTTGGGGAAAGAACCCAAAAGCAATAATTGTAGTCTCGATATAGCCTATTTGAGGTTGGGATGAAGGAACAAACTAAACCATTAAGACGGGGTTGTTGGGGGAGCATTTCAAGCATCATGTTGCTGGACGACGTAGCACGAATGTTGCACCCTATAAGTAGAAATTTCAGTAGTCGAAATTATCACTAGCTTACGCTCTAACCCACGTAGCATGGAACACGTGTCTATTTTCTCCATTAAAGCATTGTAAGATGATTAATTTACCATTTTCTTTACATAAACAAATAAAAAAGAAATAAATAATTGCAGTGAAAATCCTAAAAACTTTCAAATAGTGCAAACAAATCCCACTTAAAATTAATTTAAAATGTACTAAAAATAAAAATTCATATTATATCTGTATGTCTATTAAGTAACAAGAAGTTGAAAAAAAATTGTTGAAAATAGTGAAATCCCTGTAATTTCGCTGAAAATTAAAAGATATTAAAAAATGAAACTTGATGGCAAGAAAATAGCTAAATTTTTGGATGGTGTTGCAATGGGATGGGGAGAATTGGTGGTGGCCGGTGGTAAGGGTGCAAAAGTGGATAAGGAAGAAGACCATTTTGTTATTTTTTCAACTTTTTTCTATTTTTAATTCTTTGCTTACCTTTTTTTATTTTTATTTTTATATATATATTTTTTTATTCTCTTTTTAATTATTTGGTGGTGGAGGAGGAAGAGGAGGTTGGGAGAATAAGGTAGGTGGGTTAATTGTGAAGATAAAATATTCTTCTTTCATTAGCTCGAGACTCGTTTGTACTTTTCAAAAAATTTGGAACTCTAGTTATAATTAGGAGGTGTTTGATTGCAAGCATGAAAATAAAAATAAAATAAAATTCTAGACAATGGAGTTGTCTAGAAATCATTTGCATAAAAGTTATCAAATAAATGTGTTTGATTAAGAAATGTCGTTATTTTTCACACTTTGATCTTTAATAGCCATTATTTTTCATGAAAATAGTCATTTTTCCCAACTTTTAGGGTGCGTTTGCTTTGCGTTTCTATTTTCTGTTTTCAATTTTATTTTGAGTTTTGTGTTTTGAGTGTTTGTTTTCAAATTGTTGAAAATACGTTTGGTATGTCATTTTGAAAAACTATTTCTCAAAACAAAAAAATAAGAAAATGTGTTTCGTTTACAAAATTTAGAAAATATTTTCACACACACTCTCAATACCGCCACCTATGGAGCATCATCTCCCACTTTCCAGCCACCATGGTCATCGGATCATAGTACCAACTTGAAGCCTACAATGCCGTCTATAAATCCCACCCAACAATTGGCCCTAACTCCGGCCGAATAGGCCGGAATTTTTGCTCAAAATCGACAAGTCGCAAGGCCGAAAACTCTCATTCCGGCGATGATTTCTGCATGAATTGATGAAATTGAAGTGTTACCCATGGTTGTAGGGACATGATTCACCCTCGACTGATGCCAATCGACTGATTCAAATTGGCCAGAAACATGAATCGATATCGTTGCTTCGTTCTCGCTACTACCGTATTTGAGTAGATTCACATCTCAACGAATTGGTGTATTATTGGTTGATGTTAGGACATGATATTGTTCGCCTGGATGAGGGCTATCGACTGTTGGTGGTGCACGACCGTGGGCATTGCCAAAATGGGAGTTTTTCGGCAGAAAATTGTGTGCAACATTTGTGTCTTTGGTTGGATTTTCTACTGCCTTCGGTTGATTTTGTGACCGATGGTTGGTTGGATATTGTAGAGGGGAATGAGGCGAGGCTTCTTGTGGTTGAAGCAGGTGGTTTCGTCGCCGAAAGGTGGTGATTCTAACAGTTGAGGAGGCTCAGGAGAGAGGAAGTCGAGAAATGTGTTCAGCCAGAAAGAGTGTCCATTTTTCGCGTTTTCCACAATTTCCACCTTTTGTGAAGAAAACGCCCAAAACGTGATTTTCACGTTTTCTTCAGTAATTTTTTTTTTCGAAAACGCGTTTTTGAAAATGGGAAACCAAACGCGTTTTTGACGTTTTCGAAAACTAAAAATGGAAAATGGCTCCAAAACGGCAAAGGGAACGCACCCTTATTTTTTAATAGCCATTATTTTTCATGAAAATTGTCACTTTTTCCATAAAAATAGTCAATCAACTTTTAAAAGTACATTTCAACTTTTGAAAATTTGCCGAGTATTTCCTCCAAGCTCGGTGCAATTGCAATAGCCTATAAGTTATAGCAAACATATTCAGATAAAGTCTCAACTCCTATGAGCGACTTTCAGAAAAGAGACACAATATTCATTGTGAAACCAAAAACTATAACACATTAGATTGTTTACGAAAGTGAAACTAAAGTTCATCAAATCAATCATCTTCAACTAAAAAAAGTCACATATGAACTAAAAGAATTTATTTCAAAAAACTTGTTCAGAAATAAGGAATCAATTTTCTCTACACAAAAAAAAAAAAAAAAAATTATTCTCATCGGATTAGTAACTTCACACGCTTCAGATTATAAAGCCCCTAATAGAATTATCACAAAGATTGAAACACTATTTGCAGAATTCAACATAAGAGAATATATTGAACAAAATGGAAAAATTAAGGGAGAATTAATTTATACAATATTTTATGTGCTGATTTTATTGTTGATTGATATAGCAATCTAAGATCAAATTATACTTAGAATTAGTCTTTGGTTAAGAAGCCTAGGAATAGACATTAATGATCACACAACTTTGGTCCCAGTTTTATCCCTATATGCTCTCACTATGGTGAGTTAGTACACATACGCCCTAGGTGTCATTAATTTCTGAATAGACATAGAAATAAGAGCTCAAACAGGAATAAAAATCAGGATTTTGTTGGTTAAATTGGATTCCTTACCGATCAAGCGAGTTGATTGATCAAATCAGTGACATAGTTGTCTAGAAATTGTTCTCCCACTAAGCAAGTTTGGATGAAAAAGAGTGATCTGCAAAACTGTGATGTAGATCACGATGTTCTTAAAGGTAAGAGTGCTTATACACCTAACTGATTAGGTAAGTCTAATGTACGATTTTGCTTCATCATTGTGTGTCATTGATTTATGGATGCGTCACATTTGTTTGTTTGCTTTTTAGGTAGTTGTTTCATGCAAGTGCATCTTTATTCTGTATGCCTTGGCACATGGACATTTTCGTTTTGTTTTGTGCGTTTGACATTCTTTTTATTTTGTGTGTGGCACATCCATGTCTTAAAAACAAAAAGAGCAAAATTTTGAAAAATTGAAAAAAAAAAATGGGAAATGGAAATTTTTACTGTAGCGTGTTATATAACATTTTTGAACTTATGTGTTGTGATCATATATGGACATAATTGTTGAACTGTAGCATATTTTTCATTGCTTGCTTAGGTTTTTATGGAGTATTGAGTATAGGTGCTTCATATACCATTTACACTGCACACATTATGATCTTGTAGGTGGGGCTCAACTACATTTGTGAGATTTGGGATGAGAGTAACATGTTAGTAAGGTGACTTTGAATATGAATTGACCAAATTTATTAGACTTAGTTTCATGTATATTCGCCAGTTATATATAAAAAGCTCAATATCTTATATTTTTTTACAGAGCCTATTTGACTCAAGCAATTAAGCCTACGGAGTGTCTTAAAACATGGTGTTTATGGTCAACTGACTTGGGATAACTGACCTAAAACTTGCTACATGGGTCATCTTAGTCGCTTAATAGAGAACGACTAGCATTTAAAATTTAAAAAAAATAAAAAATATTACGAGCTTTAAAAATATTTGAAAATGTGAAAAATATATAAATGCTCAAATATATATGCAATATGAGCTTCATTTAAAGGTCATAATGTGTATTAAATGGTTTGATTTTCTTAAGTAGAGGAATAAACCTATTGACAGTGATGTTTAGCATGTCATTTCTCATAAAATTAAGGTTTGGAGTCTTGCTTATAAATGATTAGTGACACTTTACACACATGAGTCACTTATACAATTTACTACATCTTAACTTAAATTAAGTATGTGAGAAGGTTTACTGATCATTAATTATACTTATACATGCCATCAATTGCATTTTGAGTTGCTATATATTGATGTTCAACCTGATTTTGATATTATTCTCTTCGTCATTTGTGACAAAAGGGGCAAAGAATGTGCATAGGGGAGAGCGATTGGATTGATTGCATTTTGCTTTTGCAGTAAACAAGAGAATGATTAATTGCATAGCTGCTGTTTGGGTTTTGATATTTTGTAATATTAATGTTTCGATTGGTATTTTGATTGATATTAGTGTTACTCCTTATTATAGCATGCTTAGTTATGATTATGTGCTTGTATTGTTATATTTCTGTATCACATGCTTTTACATTGAATATCTGAGCTTTTGATTCCACGAAACAATTATAACAAGGAATGCAAGAAATAGAACTTGGGTAAATTAGATTTTTTGCTTTTATTATCTTGACTTTATTGTATAGTTTTGTCACAGAATGCGAAAGAGGGAGATTGTTCAGTTTCTAGTGTATTTGCAATACTTTAGACAAATGGATTAATGTAAAAGAATTGTAAAAATTAAAAAATCTTTTGGAGTTTGTAGTATAGTCTTCAAAGAAGGCCAAGATGTCCAAAAGGATCACATATGATCAAGGAAATGTAATTAGAAGTCTAAAGAATATCAAAAAATTGTACAAGTTATGTTCCAAATTCTCAGTTGTAACTTGCAATGTATTTTTCACATAGAAAATATTGGAATTTGGATAAGGCTATTCAAGATTATAGCCCTTTAAGTTAGCTTTACAATGTATTTTGAATCACCTCAATGGACATCGATAGAGAAAGTTGGGATGAAAATACTGATAACTGGTCAACTATTGGTAGCTCCTCGCTCGAACGACAATGTTATGCCAAAAACCCTAATTCGTATTTTGAAGAGTTTTACACGGTCCAGACTTTTTAAACACCTTCAACTATAAATACCCAAGCTCTAACACGAGTTCCTTGTGTTTGTTCATTATGCCTTTCATTGATAATACGTTCAAATCATCTCTTGAAGATCCAAGATTATATTTAACCCTTGATTCAATCCATTCTTTCTTGAGATCATACAACCACAGATTTAGGAAAAACGTTAAGGTTCCAGATGTTACAAGAAAAACCCGAATTCGCATTTTGAAGAGTTTTACACGGCTCAAACTACATAAACACCTTCAACTACAAATATTCAAGCTCTAGCACGAATTTCGTGTGTTTGTTCATTGTGCCTCTCATTGATACTACATTCATATCATCTCTTAAAGATCCAAGAGTATATTCAACCCTTGATTCAATCCATTCTTTCTTGAGATCATGCAACCACAGATTTGGGAAAAATGTTAAGGTTCCAGAATCTAAAACACATTCTTCCTTAGTACAACAATGAATGTACTTAGTCAATTGGAATTTCAGGGGCTACTGAATATAGAGGAAGGTCAAACTACAAGTGCAGGAAGAAGAACAAGAATGAGTGATTCTTTGGTATCAACTTGGAAGAGGCAATTGTCAAAGATCGGGAAGCTTGTGGAGTCAACTGATCTTAGAGATTATAGGAAATAGATTGGGAAGTCTAGTGGAGTTAGCTCGATAACATCTAACTGTAAGATTTATTGTCTATAATGGAGGTAACTGGCTCGGTCCGAAAGTTTATACCCAGTTGGGTTTCTCCGTCAACAATTACTGTGTTCTTTACTGCTTTCGTATTACAAACTGCGGTATTCAAACATTGAGAAATTGATTTGTATGCTTAATCATCTAGAAATTATTAAAAAGTGACTTGTTCTTTTAATAGAATAATTTTGCACGTAAAGTCAAACTAAATTGGCTAAGTAAGAACTTTCACTTTGATAACGTTTGATAATTATATCATTTTCAATCTTGTCAAAAACATCTTTCTCAATATGTACAATCAAACTATCATTCAACCATTGATCTTCGATTCGATTCGATTGTGTAGATGATTTTTGACGTAAGTCATCGCAGAAATGCTCTCTTCGACTGTAGCAGTAGCCACAGGAAGAACTAAAGTTAATGTCACATGTTTGTAGACTAATGGATACACTTCATGTTTATTCTTCGAAACTAACTTTTGTGCAAGATCACTAATGCCTTGTAATTCTTCAAAATCTTCGAAAGTTCCCATATCAGAATATATATATCTATTTGATCATCAAGTTCTAAGATATCTGCTACATCAAAATCTACTAGATAATACTAACATAGTCGCATCACTTTGGTATTGTCAAAAGCAGCAAATGAATTATTTGGAGACAAACACGTAACACAAAGGAGCAATTCACTTTTACCATAGAAAAACGATCATTCAACTCTTGAAGTTACATATCAATGATGACATAAAATATTTCTACATGAAAATGATGCAAATTTGTAACTATTTCACACCTTGAACAACCTAGAGTTATGATGATGTCATCCATACTGGGAACATTGATCTTGTGAGTTCCACAGGATAAATAAACCAATCTAAAAATAGAATCTCATCCATTATCCCTCATGGTTTGGAGTTGGGCTTTACATATTTGCATCAATCTTATAGCATTGATAATATCTTGATATTTTGTTTGTAATGCACTTGGCAATTCGTATGAAATCCCTAAAACCTTTTTCATGAGATGTAGATTAAATGCAAATTCAAATCTTAACATCAACTCCAATGAAATACATGCTTTACCTCTTGTTCCAGTACCTACAGTGTCAGTAGCAATCATCTCAATAAAGTCAACTATGGTTGGAAATATGACAATCAAGTTAATTAAACAACTATAGTGAGATTCGTGCAAATATGCTCTTCAAATCATGTCTCGAACATTAACATCATAATTCTGTATTGAAACTCTTATTAAGGATTCGAGGGAAGCTGTGCAACATCAGCATCAGCATCCCCAATATCTCCAACATCAGCATCAGCATCAGCATCAACATCAACATCAAATAAGCATAAAATAGCATCATTGGACAGTTCATTTTTTTTGAAAGGGGAGGAGACATGGCCCCAAGAGAAAAATGTGAGAGATAAAAGGCTGCCACATCATCGACGTTTCATCATCATAATGATAAATAACATTACTCTAATAAGAACAACTATATTGATATTATTACTTATTGATATTAATGATGTGACTATTATAAGGGAGTGGGTTTTCCTATTCATTTTTATAAACTTTTTACGAATTAAAAATGGAAGAAGATTGAGATAAATGAGCCCCTGTTTATGGCAATTATAAAGAAAAGTGGAGGGAAAATGATGTGTTGATAGTGATCTTTTAAAGAATATGAGGTTAAAAAGTAAATGAACGTTGTGGGTTGTGCATGATATTTTATTATGTAAATTGTGTGATTAAAAATAAGAATAAAAAATAAAAAGTTTTAATTTAAAGAGAGTTGAACACGGGCTAAATGAGCCGAGGAGGTGGAGTTTATCTCAAGTTGCTTTGATAAGAAATTTGACCGCCACGTAACTGAATGACATTGAAATGTGTGCCCAAGATAGGAAGGGTAGGCCAGTTTTTGAGTGTGTGTGTGTGTGTATATTTGAATAGTGTACTAATGAAAAATGTGTAGTTAAAAAATAAGAAATTTTTTTAAATTTGCGTGTAATATTATTTTTTTGAAGAATGTACGGTTGATATGGGGTCCAAACACTATTCAAGAATGTATTATTATTATTATCATAAAAGGGCTAAAACTTTAAGTACTAAAGATTCAAATTATTTTTACAATCATGCACTTCTTTGACAGAACATTTGACAATTTCAAAAAAAATTGTCCTTTTACCCCCATAAATTTTTGTCAACACATTTTTTTTTTGTCAACAAAGTGGTAAAAATCAATGTACAAGTGACAAAATCTTTATTTTTAACAAAAAGTAAAAACAAAAACAAAAAGGATAAATATATACACACTATAATTTTTATTACATCATATTATAATTAAAATGAATGTCCTTAACTTTTGTTCATTTCATAATTATATTCTCAATTTTTTTCATCATATTAAACTCATAACCTTATTTTAATTAATACACATTATTCTTAATGATGATCAAAAATTATGTTGGTATTTAATAAAAAGATGTAGTTGTCATTTGTAATTTTTAACATGCAAGACAAATAATAATTACATAAATTTGACAAAATATTTTCTCGACGTTAACATAATATTTGGATAAAAATAGTTATCAAATACAAGATATATTAATTGACTGAAAATTAAAGATAAAAACGTAACGAAAAGAGTTGGAGATATCAGTGCAAAACTGAGCAGAATTTGAGGACTTTAATTACAATTAAAACTTGGTGCCTAAAAAAAATAAAAAAAAAATAATAATAAAAGTGGTATGAATATGATTACCCTTTTTAGATTTATTCCAAAACAGGACCTTACATTTATTCTTGACCTTCAAAGGGACATAATTCAATAAATATTTAATGAATGGTACCATAACAGCTTCATGAACAAAATAAGTGCTTATAGAGATATCTTAAAAAATTGATAAAATTTTGATATCAAAATTAACAATTAATTTTAATCATACATTTCGAAAAATTCATAATTTTTATCAGCTTTTTTATCACATAATTAATCTTTTATTAATTGTAAAAGGTAAGTTTATTAGGGTTTAGATATGAATGACAATTGTACCCATGCAGCTTTAAAAATTATTATTGTTGTATTTCTAATTCTGCCCTACAAATACGGGGCTTTAGTTTTTAATAAAACACACATAACTCTATTGACTTATTTTTATTCTTCTCTTTTCATAACACGTTATTAGCACAAAAAACATAATTCTTCTAAATTTTGTGAAGGTAGTAATTTTATTTTTCTTTCTATCATGTGAATTAATTTGGTACCATGTGAATTTTTTTTATACATATACATACAATACGGAGGTTACAGAATTTGTGAAAATAAATTCATGCCAGTTTGTGTTGTTACTATAATTTGTCAAAATCTGTTCTTTATTCTTTTCCATGAACTAGGTCCCATAATGATTATTTAAATGAAGTATAATGACGACCTTTTTGCATATGGATAAGGAGTCACCTGCACAAGAGTTAACCTATTCATTGTATTCTTGTTTCTTCCAAGTGACCAGATGGATTTTTTATTTAAATATTTTGATGGCGTGAGTTTCTGTGTAAAGCTTTATATATACAATTGCATACATGTATCATGTTAGCATACATTATATGCCATTTTTTATTTATTTTTTGGTGATTGCACATTTGGTAATTAGAATGTACGAATAATGGTTAATAATAATTTACCATACGGTGAAAAATAACTTTAAAGCATATCTTTTCAAGATTTTTTTGTAATACATGTTTGGTAATTAATTTTAGAATATAAATTCATACCCAATCTATTTGGAAATTATTTTTTTACATTATATGCTATTTGTATGGTAATTAATATTCTTTAACGTGATTAAATATTTGTGTTAATCTATCATAAATTTTAAATTAATATTCTATCATGTTGTTACTCTTGAAGTAGCACTACATTGTAATTAATATTTTAGAAGAATATTAGTCGAAGATCTATCGATTAGAAATAGTTTGTTGATACTCCTGAAGTAGCACAATGTTATAATTAATATTCTTAAAGAATATTACTTGCTTCTAAAAAACATAAATTATAATTTTCAATATTTTAGAAGAATATTGATATATTGCTCTTGAAGAAGTAATAGTAAAATACAATATACACCCAAAGTAACACATGTTTCGAAAAAACATATTAGTTTAGTGTTTATCCCGAAGGAAAATATGTAACTTATGTCATGTTGATATTATTACTTAATTAACTATTATTTTATGTTTAATTATATTCTTTGAAGCTAATTGTATTTTCTTTATTGTGTAGTTAATCAAATGGCTAACATCACGAAATTTGAGTTTGCTGCACTCGATATATCTAGTAAAACTATCTATCATGGATATTCAATGTTGACATCTATTTTGCCTCAAATGGTTTGGGAGAAATAATAAAAGAAAAAAAAAATCCCTGCAGGATCGTGCAAAAACACTTATATTCCTTTGTCATCATCTTCACGATGGACTGAAATTGAATATCTCATTGATAAAGATCTATAGGTTTTTTGGAAAAAAAAATTAACTGAGAGATTTGATCATTAGAGGACTATAGTCCTCCACAAAGCCCGCTATGAGTAGATACAACTTCGTTTGCAAGATTTCAAAACTGTTAGTTAGTACAATTCTGAATTGTTCTGAATATGTTCAAAATTGACATTGTGTGAAGAAAAAATCACCGATGAAGATATGTTGGAGAAAACGTTTTTCACCATTCACGCCTCAAATGTGCCCCTATAGCAGCAATATCTGGTTTCAAAAAGTACTCGGAACTTATATGTTGCTTGCTTGTTACTGAACAGAATAATGAATTATTGATGAAAAATCATGGGTTACATTCAGCCAGTTCTGTACCATTGACTGAAACAAATGGTATTGCATTGCTTGAAACAAATTCAATATTAAGACAAGAACGTCAACATTAGAGTGGATTTGGACGTGGACGCAGATGTGCACGTGGAGTAAACCATGGACTAAATAATTAACAAAGTTATCAATAACAATGCAACAATTTCAAAAGGCATAAAGCAAACGAAAGTAATACATCTAAAAAGGTGTACGAAAAAAATTGTTTTAGATGTGGAATGAAAGAATATTGGACACGTACAGGTCTTACGGAAAAACATCTTGTGGATCCCTATCAAAAATCAATCAAGGAAGAGGGAAAAATGGAAACAAATTTTGCTGATTATGATGGTCCAATTGATGTGACTCATTTGGATGTCTCCGATTTTTTTGCTGATCTAAATGGAAATATTAACTATTTGATTGGAGGTGGTGTGATGAAAGATATAAATTAGTTTTTTCTATGTTTATAGTATTTCCCTTCATTTTAGAAATTTAGTTTGAAATATGTTTTTACTTTTCGTAAAAATTTTGAACTTTATTATGCAGTGTTAATTTCACAATATTAATTATGTTTATCATTTTGAATTTTAATTCAAGTTTTTTAAATATATCTATTTTGTTATATTGATAGATTCATGATGGATTGTCAAGATATCTGCTTAATTGATAGTGCAACTACATATACTATTTTTCAAAACAAAAAAAATTTGGACTTAACATTAGAAGAAAATAATGTCAATACAATATCAGGTGCATTGAATATCGTTGAAAGCTCTAGAACAACTTGTATTATTTTACTTAATAATACAAAATTATATATTGACAATGCACTTTATTCTAACAAATTCAAAAGAAATTTACTTAATTTTAAAGATATCCGTTGCAATGGATGTCATATTGAGACGACGTAAAAAAATAATGTCAAATATCTTTGCATAACTTCTTTTGTATTTGGTCAGAAGTAGATAAAAGAAAATTTTCAAAAACTCCTATCTGATATGTATTATACATTTATAAAAATGGTTGAATCAAATAATGTCACGAACCAAAAGTTCGTTGACCTAAAAAGTTTTATACTTTGGTATGGTTGACTTGGACATCCAGGAGCTATAATGATGCGTCGAATAATAAACAACTCACATGGACCTCCTTTAAAGAAGCAGAAGATTCTTTTATCAAATGATTATCCATGTGTAGCTTGTTTGCAAGGCAAGTTAGTCATTAGACCTTCGACTACAAATATCAATATTGAATCTTCAACTTTCTTGAAAAGAATTCATGGAGATATATATGGGCCAATACACCTATCATGTGGATCATTTCATTATTTTATGGTATTAATTGATTCTTTTACTAGATAGTCACATGTTTGCCTACTTTTCACTAGGAATGTAGCTTTTGCTAGACTACTTGCTCAAATTATAAAATTACGTGCGCAATTTATCGATTACTTAATTAAAACTAGTCGCCTTGATAATGCAGGTGAATTTAGAATACAAGCATTCAATGATTATTGTATGTCAATTGAGATTGTAATTGAGCATTCCGTTGCACATGTCCATACACAAAATGGTTTAACGGAGTCGTTTATTAAACATCTATAACTTATTGCTAGACCATTACTTATGAAAACATGACTCACAGCTTCTATTTGGGGTCATGTTATATTACATCCTGTATCATTAGTTTGTATTAGACCAACTGCTTATTATCAATATTCACCTTTACAATTGGCATTTGATCATGAACATGATATTTCTCACATAATGATTTTTGGTTGTGTAGTCCAAGTCCCCATTTCACCCCACAACATACTAAAATGGGTTCCCAATGAAGACTTGGGATTTATGTCGATTTTGATTCACTATCAATTATTAGGTATCTTGAATCTTTAATGGGTGATTTATATATTACACATTTTATGCGAAATTGAATTAAATTCCTTAGATAAATGAAATTTATTTGGACTTGTAGTTCGAACACTTGAAAATGTAATTCTTGTTGAATACAAATAGATTTTTGTACGAAAGAGAAATAAAAACAATGAAATTACAAGGTACAAACATTTTCAATTAAATTGCAAATATCATTATATGGATTAAAACAATCCGGATGAATGTAGTATAATTGACTTAGGGAATATTTGTTGAATGAGGGTTATAAATTTGACGATATCTGCCCATGTGTTTTCATAAAGAAAACAAATAGTGGATTTCCAATTGTGGAAATTTATGATAATGGTTTAAATTTAATTAAAATTCCTAAAGAGCTCTACAAAACTGCTAATTATTTGAAAAACAAATTTGAGATGAAGGATTCGGAAAAAATCAACTTTTGTCTCAGATTGCAGATTGAATATTTCATAGATGGATGATTTGTTCACCAATTTACGTATACAGAAAAAGTTTTAAAACGTTTTTATATAGATAATGCACATCCATTAGCATCACGCGTGGTTGTTCAGTCACTTCATATGAGAAATGATCCATTTCGTCCACTTGAAAATGGAGAAAAGGTTCTTGGTCCTAAAGTAATATGTCTTACTTCAATTGACGCATTAACTTATCTTGCGAATTGCACTCGATCCGACATAATTTTTTCTGTAAATCTCCTTAAAAGATATAGCTCTACATCAACTCAAAGACATTGGAATTGTGTTAAATATATTTTACGTACCTAAAGGGTAATATTGATTTGAGATTATTTTATTCTCAAAAGTCAGGATCTATTTTAGTGGGATATGTAGATGCAAATTACCTATCTGATCAACATAAAGTTAAATCACAAATAGATTATGTGTTTACAGGTGGAGGAACGACTATATAATAGAAATCTGCGAAGCAATCCTTGACAACTACATCCTCAAATCATTCTAAAATTATTGCAATCCATGAAGTAGGACAAGAATGTGTGTGGTTGAGAAACATGACCCATCATATCCAAGCATCATGCGGATTAATTTTAACAAATGATAGTCCAACAATTTTGTATGAAAACAATGCAGCTTGTATTGCACAACTCAAAGGAGATTATATCAAATGTAACAAGACAAAACATATTTTTCGACAATTCTTTCATACACATGAGTTTCAAAAGAATGACGACATCGATATCTAACAAATTCGCTCAAGTGACAATGTGACCGATTTATTCACAAAAGGCCAACATATATATTCAAGAGATTAGTTCATGAGATTGAAAATGCATCGACTCAAAAATCTTCGGTGATCAACATCAAGGGAAATAGCTGTACTCTTTTTCCTTCGCTTAAATTTTATCTCACTGAATTTTCCTAATAAGATTTTAATGAGGCAACTTTTGTTTTTAATACTCCAAAATAACTGTACTCATTTTCCTTCGTTTGATTTTTTTGTCCCAATAGATTTTTTTTTTTTTTTGTTTTTCAAATAAGATTTTAATGAGGCAAATATTTTGTAATATATAATTCAATTGAGTGTTGTAAAAGGTAAGATTATTTGAGTTTAGATGTGAATGATACAGCCTTAGAAAATGTTATTGTTGTGTATTCCTGATTCTGCCCTATAAATACAGGACTTTGATTTTTAATAAAATACACACAAATCTATTGACTTTTCTTTATTCTCTTCTTTATTCTTCTCTTTTCATAACAAAATTTACTCTCATTTTTTTCCCTAAAACTTTGTCAAGAAACCCCCGAGTGAGAAAAAATATCTACCATAATGCTGTTGTTTCTTTAGCCAAGTGTTCCACTCGTAACATTGGATCAGTTTTCAAACATAAAATGTAAATATATCCAGTGAAAATTTTAAAACATGTTAACTTTCTGCAACATAATTGAGAAAGAAGATAATTAAGCAACATAAATACTAAGCAAAAAGTTCGACCCACAGTTCAATGCTAATCCGACCACTTTATTTAATTTCAACCAATAATACATAGATTTTAAACAGAAAACTAAAGAATACAAGGAAAGAAGCGGAACAGCTCAATTATTTTAAAAAAATAAAAATAAAAATCTGCTAGCTTGTTGCATATTTCCTAAAGAGGATCAATGGTTTGATGAAATAGAGCACAATTTGACTAGAGTAATTATAACACTTTCCAAAAAGATAGTACAGAAAATAGAAGCTAAGCTATTAATCTAATTGCAGTATGGTTAATGAAGAGCTTCCATTTAAGGCTACGTCAAATTGAACTACACAAGAAATCCATATAGGTGCTTCAGCTCCACAAGTTTGCCCAATAAATGAGTTTACTGCGAAGAGTCGTTCATTTACCAGAATTCCTAAAAATGTTGAGTGCGTTCATTCGTTGCATCTCTTTTCCTGCAAGCCAAAAGAAAGAAAGTACTAAGAATGCAGTAGTATTTTTTATGATATGCACATTACAGTATATTGAAAATCATGTTGACTAAAATGTAGTAATTCTAAAGATCAGATAATTTTAACCCTGCCAATGAGTAATAGGTTTGCATATCAATTAAATAACATGAGCCATACCTGTCTAACAAGATCAGTTCATCGCGTTAACGTATGTTTAAGGCATTGTTCCATATTGTAGATGGTGACTTGGGCAAAACTTGCAAAAATCGTCCAACATCTAAGGACTGAATGATCCAGTTTGACTTTCATGATCGAATGGTATGTAGATGACACTAGATATAAATCCAAAAAGAACCATCAACTGAACCATGTGGAAGTATATTGTTCAACTCTGGAGATAAAGAGTAAATACTAAGTCATATAGAGAAAACTAACATGAACTTAGGCTTCACAAAGGCATATCCCTGATGCTGTGTCATGTTTTGGCAGAATAGTTAGATACTTGAATCTTTACAAGCGGGTTCTTGGCTATCAAACTTTTGTTCTTCCTTTTTTCTAGCTCTAGTATTTTCTTATAGAATCCAGGGATTTCACAGTAATGGACATGAAATGATTTAGTGGAGACGTGCTCTGATGGTCATTGCTTAGGTTATTTTGATGCTGCAATTCCAGAATTTTCGTCGACCCTTTTCTATCTTGGTAGTGTGTGGGGGATAGAGTGGTCTTACTATCTCATTTGCTCGCAGAGGCAGCTGGTTATTTTCATGGTCATACAAAAAAAATTCCCATGTGCAGGAAAGAATTCTATTTACTACTTCCAGGCCATAATACATTTTTGATTATTCCAATGCCAAGGTTCAAAAACACCTATGCCTTATCCTAAATGGAATGGAACGACATAGGGATCCATCCATATGTAAATACACTATATAAAACACTATTCAACCATTTTTGCTTGTGCTAGTGCCCCCAGAAATTCTTGGATATCTTGCTATATGAGATTGAATGCCATAATTCTCTGAAATTGAGGGGATTTTATCCTCCACCTTTGTATTTTCTCCTTAAATAAGTTATCTACTTAAAAGATGAGAATGAGTAAGACAAAGTACAATGTCCAGCCTTAATACTAATGCATAATAAGCCAAGTCTTATAAAAACCAAACCATCTTAAAAACCAAACTAAGCCTTGTAGTCAATAAATTTGGGGCCAGCTACAATAATCCATCTCCGTCATTCCATTCAGTTCATTGCTAGATGTGCTTGAAGATCTAAAAACCTAGATCCTTGGCAACTACTACGGATCAATTTAATTTTGGTCTACCTTCCCTCTTCTAGCATAATTCCCATAATTTTTATTTTTATTTTTTATGGAAAACATGTCCCAACTACCTTGTCCCCAATTGGATCAACCTCCACTTGATTGTATATACTCTCATTTCTTATCCCATCGATTTAATATGATCGTATTTTCACATGTCCATCCATCTTTAAAATCTTCATCTCAGCTACGTTCATCTTAAGAACATTTTGTCCTCTCATAATCCAATGTTAAGTACCATAAGGCATAGGAGACAATAGAAATAACGCCATAGGGTTCTTTCTATCATACAGAATTCCTGTAGCAATTTCTCTATCTCATCCAATCACTCTAATCCTATGTATTACACCCTACTTAATTCCCTGTTCCTTGTTAAAAATCAGATCTAGCTAAGTAAAAAAATGGGTTTTGTGGATAACATTATACTCTATGCCGACTTTACTATTACCATTATTCCTATTATTACTGAAGCATTGCAAGATTTATATTGCTATATTGTGTTGTTCTACTCAACAGTAAACCTTTAGATTCCAAAGTACACCAAAGTTCTAGCTTAGAACTTAACCCCATTTTTGTTCTCATCAAATAGAACCATATCATTAACAAATAGCATTCAGTAAGAGACCACGTCTTATATGTAACCAACTAAGTCTTATCATTTAGAGTTGACCACATGAATCCAATATCGTCATTCAGTTCAACCCAAACTCATAATCTCTTTCAATACACTATCGTATCTTTGTCGTCATCCATATGTCAAAATATAATTAAAGGGAAGTACAAAATAAACCCTATATGTGGGGTGTATTTTGTACATTTTCCTTAATTGAATCGTAGACAACTGAACAACAATCGAAAATCAGATTGCACAAAAAAGTGGAACCGGGAAGCGAAATTGGAGGAGTTAGTTCTCTTTGAAAGCTATGAATTGTAGAAAGCTCATATGACTGCAATTCCCTCAGCCTACTGACCCTAGAGGCCAATTCTGTATCAATGTTAGTCATGAACAATAGCTAGACAAGTAAACTGGCATGCAAAAGAAAACAGAATGAATCCACAAACATTTTCCAGCTATTGGAACTTCGTAGGGTAGCTCAGCAGGGATGCAGCTGCCAAAAATGAAAAATAAAAAAAAACAACCCTCTTCCAAATACAGATTAAGTTAGGTTATTTGGTATTGAAAAGATATTTTGAGACTGAAAATATGGTGAACAAATTTGAAGTGGAGCAATACAAGAGACTCAAGGTTTTAGAGAAAAATGCAGACGGGAGTGCATCCATTCTTAAAGACGCAGCTGCTCAGAATAGAGAGGAAATTCTCAAAGCAGGCATTACATTTAGGAGTGAAGTGCGAAAAGTTCCAAAACGGTAAATCTCAAGGAGGAAAAGTGCCAAAAAGCCTGTGAGGATACTGTATGATTACCCTGTTTCTCTTTAGCAACATATAAAGCAATTGCCAGACTTATAATCCTTCAATTGTAGCAATCATACTTTTGAAGAAATTAGTAAAGTTTATCCGTTTAGAATAAATGGTGATCAATCCTAAAGTTTAATCAGGAACATCCTTTTACTATTCTATGAAATAAATTTGATTTTTAACCACGATGACTCCAATTTAATGTCAACGAAACTAATTATTCTCCAATTTGGGTTCCCATGTGCTATTCTACAACAACAACAGAGGTTTTTTTTTTTTTTTTGTCCAAAGCTACATCTATGGCCTACCAAAAGATTCAATGAAAACAAATATTCTTGCAACCACATCAAGATGTGTCAATCTGGCCAATTTGTCCCTCTTCTAACAAGTTACATTAAGAAAGCATTACTTTTCTCAATGGGAGTTTCCTAGGTCTACTCAAAACATGCTCTATTCGTCTAAGTTGACCTTCATTAATTAAATTTAAATGTTATCACCTTTACTTGTTAGTTTATATCCTCATTTCTTATTATCTCCATTCTAGTATGGTTCTACATCCATTATGATATCCTCATTGTGCTCTATTTACTATGAGCATTTTGTCCTTTAGTGGTCCAACTACATTTTTTACAAAATATAGCTGGTACATCCAATTACAAAAAATCCACTTCTACATCCATCCAAATGCAGTAATTTAAATAATTGAATACATATACGCCATGGCAATTATGCAATAAAAAACAAGAAAATGCCATAAAATTCACATTTTTCTTTACCTTCCTCTTGTGCCAACTGGATTGTTCTTTTCTCCAACTCTACAGCATGCTTACTCAGCTCGGCAGGGGACAAATTCAAAAGCTCTTGTGTAACAGCAAAATCGAAATTGTCAAACAATTGAAGCTTAGACACGCATTATATATATGTATGTATGTGTATATATATATATATATATACGGAAATGATTTCTTAAACACTGGTGTTTAACTTATGTTAAGTATTGATACCATGGCACACAAATTAATTAGTGAATAAGTTAATGGTAGGTCCCATGAATTTAATGATTCGCCAATTAAATAGTATGTCATGTCACCGATGTTTAAAATAAGCTAAGCACCAGTGTTTAGGAGATCATTTTCATGTATGTGTGTGTGTAACTCATAGAAACATAAGAGCTCACTTTGAATATACTCTCTTTGGTTAGTCTTTACGAGCTCGGTACTGTTACTGATTTGACTGATTTGATGTGATTTCGACTGAAACTATGTATAAATAGTTGAATAGGACTCTTGTAAAGGGCAAGTGAATTCATATAACGACTCATGGCACAATCACACTTCAAAGACATTTTTTGTGGTCTTTTTCAAGAATAAATCGCCTTTTTTTCTTAAAGTTGGTTCAAAATTATCCTTGCTCATTTTGACGTCAACAATCCTTAATATAAGTTTTCTTTTGAGGGATTTCCTGCAACAATTGGCTCTCTTTCTCAACTGAGACTATCAGAATATTTTTCCATATTCACAAGTCTTCCCCTCGCTAGTTCAAATTCAAATGTTCTACGGGCCACCATTACAAGCCACATATAGATTATTAGAACTTGATGGGGACTCTGGTGTCAGTCTTTTGGTCTCACATACCTTAATTGCATTGCCGGATGGTCTTCCCCTTCCTAATGGTGGGCATTCTTGGGCGGACGGGGGGCATCGGGTCACATGACCCTCCAACTTTTGGAAAAAAAATTGTTTCTTTTTTTTTCTTTTCTTTTAATTGATTGAAGAACATTTGACTTAATCATATTTCACTACATCATGTATAACCACGAAAAGACTATGAGCATACGGAAAGGAAGTAGATAACATGAAAAATGGAATATCTATATGACATTTCAAAATTGCCCCTCAACACAAATGAGTGGCAACCAACTCAAAAAAGCAAGGACAATTGATAGTGAAAGCAAACAATTTAAGTAAATCTTGAGAGAAACATATTACTAAATACTAAAACAATATTAAAGGTCCGTTCAATAGTGATTATAAGAATTGATTTTTGACTGTTAGGGAGAAAAGGAGGGCTACCTGTGAGTGCGGAAGTAAAAAATGACGGCTAAAATAGTGAAATAACAATAAAAAATCAATTTTTCGACGTGAAAAAGCACTATCAAACAGGAGCTAAGTGCCTTAAAGTATTTAATTCTTGTATTAATATTCCTATAATTAGATTGCAAAAGGCAAGTCAGTTTTTAAAAAAAAAAATCCAAGAAAAAGATACACAAGCCAGAAATTTACAGAAAATTTTACACTTCGCTTAAATCACTTCAAAAAATCTCAAACTCAAAAATTCAACGAATCTGCCAATTAATTCAAGAAATCCATAGGAGTTTCAATATAACTCCAAAATCATTATGAGGAAATAAAAAAAAAATAAGAAATATAATTTCAATTTCCGAGTTTGCTAAATTCTAATAAATATAATGAACGGATCGAGTATTGAAGATTAAATGGCTGTGATTTTAGAAAATGGACTGAGAAACTTACTGTTTTGGAGGTTTTGGAGGGTTGCAAGAGACGGCGCGAGAGAGGTGCTGGTTTTGAAAAGAAGGGTAGTTTGGCTCCAAAGCAAATGACCCAACTGGCTTTTTTTGGAGGAATTTTTTGAAATGGCCTACATATGTAGGATGTGACAAAAAGAGCATTATTTTTGTTTCTTTCATGAAATATTTATCTCGGGTCAATTTGATTGCAAAAATAGAATTTGAGTGAAAAGAAAATGAATTCTAAAGAATTGAATTGTTTAGAAATTATTTTATTAGGAATTGTCAATTATTATGTCTGATTGGTATAATTTTTCACGTAGAAAATGTTGAAATAAAAATATTTTTTGGTTATCGTTTGACTTTGTTTTACATGAAAATTGTCAATTAAAGGGATAGAATTTACTGATACTGAGAATGGAATTTGTTTCCATTACCCAAAAAAAAATAATAATAAGAAAACCAAAAATCATTCAAAAATCATCTATGTTTTGGTGTTCATTTGACTTTTTTATATGAAAATTGTCAATTTAAGGGATATCATCTTTTACAATTGCTTCAAGAATTTGTTTCAATTGTCCCAAAAAAAAAAAAAAAAAAAAAAAAAAAAAAGGAAAAAAAAAAGGAAAAATTAAAAAACCCAAAAAAT
>NC_036250.1:16844321-16865406 GCF_002742605.1 Olea europaea var. sylvestris | reverse complement strand
AATTTCCAAAAAAAAAAAAAAAAAAAAAAAAAAAAGGGCATCAAACATGGCAAATTGAGAAATCCATGAAATTCCCACCTCTAGCAAACAAGCCCTTATTATTGTTGCTTACAAATAATATTTGATATAAAGAAATATATAATTGGAAAAGTTAGTTGTGCATTTACACGACAAATCACTAAATGGGTGGCGTCGTCAAATATTAAATATGTATGTTTAAATGTTTATCTTATTATTGTTACAACAGTATTTGACATAAAGAGGTAAGTAATTGGAAAAGTTAGTTGCGCCTTTTACACGATTAAATCACTAAATTGATAATGTCATGGAATATTAAACCCCTGTTTAGTACTAATTAAAATTTAGATTTTAATCTAATACAAAGTTTACAATCAATTTTACTTACATATTTTATGGGCCACACAATCTTTTCAATCATACATTTCATCAAAGTTTATTAAAATCTACTAAAAATCTGATTTTAATAGCTATCAAACAGGAACTAAATATGTATGGTTAAACTTAAGACTAAATATGTATGGTTAAAATGATGTGACATTGTCTAATTCAACTTAAGACGAAATGAAAAAGAAACGTGAATTTCATTGATTATGAATAGAGTAATGTAAGAGTTGATCCTAAGGTGAGAGTAGGGTCGAGTAGTTCGTCGGCTTGGCTAGTCTCGTTAAAGTCCGACCCATGGATTGCTCTTGCCTGAGTTGAGTGTTTGGTTCGTTCGACAAGCTGAGCGACCCACAAGCCTAAAATTCACGAGCTCGTAGACTCATAAAAAAAGTAAATAAAAAAGTCAAAAAAAAAAAATCTTAAGCTCGTGGGTCAAGTCGAGCTCGACTTGTGCTTGGACGAGTTGGAGCTCTGACTCATCGCTTTGACAAGCCGAGCTCGAGGATAGATGGGCTCGGCTCGGCCCATTGTTACCATTAGTTGAGCCTATGATACTTGGCGAGAATTCTTCTTATCCCTTGGAAGGAAATGACCTCCCTTTCTATAGGCAAACATTGAAGTGGATATGCCCTCCAGGGCACATCCGAGTTGGTGGAACAATCACTATGGCGGGTTTGCAATCTCAGCGTGGAGAGTTCGATTTATGATCAACGCAATGAGAAGGATTCTCTTAGGGCCAGAAGTATAAATCAAGTCGGAACCTGGGAGCCAATAAGGACATAACTTGCGATTTACCTCCTCGAGTCATTGAGGGGCCGATGGCTAGAGATCCAGGATTTAGTCCGACAAAGTTGGAATACCTGGGTATCAAAAAATAAAACATTGAAGTGGATACCTGTCCTTGAAGTCAAGCTACAGTAATTGTTCCTTGAAAGGCATGAAACGGTGAGCTTGGTCAACAGCCATTGGTGGACTGGCGACATTGATGCAAATCTTGCCTACAACCTAGGCTCATGATATAGGTTGTCTAATCAACCTTCTCATTGGTTGGGTAAGACAGCACCACTATCATAGGGAACAAATCACCCTATAAGGACTTACTGCAAAATGTGGTTCTGTAAGTGTAACGATTTATATAATCGTCAAAATTATGATTCGATTAATATTCAAAATTAATGTAAGTCCATACTTGTCTTCTGTCGTATAAATGTTTACTTTTTTGTACTTCCTAATTATATCGTGGCAATGATGAGATATATTCTATTAATTTTTGTCATAAAGTATAAACTTTCTCTTTTATACTCGTACATTCAATAATAGTATGAGGACAAAATTGTTGTTTATTATTAGTTGAATGATCAAACTACTGTTTCATAATAGTTCAACAGACAAAATTTCCATTTCCTCGCAATTTGAGGACTAAATTGTTGTTTCTTAATCATTAGATATTGTAATATAATAGATAGAGGACTAAATTGCTATGTGTAATAGATAAAGGACTTAATTAATGTTTCATCACAGTTGATGATTGTAACGATCCAAAAATTTAAAATTTGAATTCACACACTAGACATATATTTAGGGTGTGTTTGAGTCTCATTATTTGGCATTATAATGAGATTAATAGTATTTTTTTTTAAATGAGTGGTTGAAAATTTTTTGATTTACATGAAATATTATTTTATTGAAGATTGTTTGATTAAAAGTAGGAAAGAGAAAATTTTAATTTAATGCAGTGAGATATAATGGAGCTCAAACGGGGCTTAATGTGTGGATATTAGTCAACTATGTTTAAAATATTCATTTGCCGTGTGGTACCCAAAGAAACAATGAAAGCATGATGTGACAAGTGAGAATGTTTTGCTTTACATAAATTTTGGGAAAATTTCATATACTGCTGGCTAATAATACTACAGAAAAGTGCAAAAAAATCCTTGACATGAATATGATAGTAAAATCATAACCAACTGCCTTTAAACAGGAAAATCGCTAAAAGGAATAACATTTAATTCAAATTTTATTTAAAATGCAACCCGCATATATTTCTATGCAAATAAACACGCACGAGAATTTAATAATAAATAAATATCCATTGCAGTAAACTTAAAAGAAATAAAATTAAGTGCTAAAACTATTGATTTTTGTCCAGTGGAACGAGACACAACCACTCAATCAAACCACCACGCTTCGACGCGATTTGGTCTAACTTGTGAGGAGTAGGGAAAATGGTGAGTATATGGGAATACTCAGTAAGATATAAAATTTTAATGGTGCGATTTCGAATAATAATTTTAAACACGTGTTAGAATATCATACCGTCTCATATCTTTAGAATCTGGTAAGAGTTCATATCATATCATATCATTGTACCAGAAATGACCATATCATTCATATCATAGCATTTGATATCATAACTTTAACTTTCGTATGTACAAAATTCATCAACATGTAAAAAAATAATTAAACGGGACATAAAATACTGCACCTTGATATCCTACCATGTAAGGTTGAATAAATTCTTGAAAGATGAAATCCAAAAATTATGTTTCAAATCTTCTAATTTTCTTGGTTGCCTTTTAAAAAAAAAAATTTGAGACTATCTTCTGCCGATTGCTTATGTATATATGTTTGTGGTAAAATTATGGGACTTTTTCTGTGCTTTATTTATGCTGGAAATGAATACTCATTTTTTAATTTGTCATGCACGTGAGTATGTATATATGTGCGTGTGATGAATTTTGGTGCAAATAGAATTATAGGATCGTGGAAACGTGTGGAGATAGTGGGTAAATGGGATAAAGTTGAGGAAATCGTATATGTAATCAAAATATTATATTAGCCCTCCGGGGTATAATCCAGTGGTGCAAAGGACATGAGTGAAGTAGTCTCAGTTTTGCTGGCAGTCGCAGTGTGAGGGTTCGATTCCTAAGATATCGAATTGGACTCTTTGTGGACACAGTGTACGGGTAAACTCTTGTTTCCTGACCTTTTGGGGCACATCCAGCGATTTACCTCCCTCACGATGCTCTAGGGGCGGGACGGTAGAGGCCCTCAAAGTTGAGGTTCAACCTTTTAAAATACTATACCAAATCTTACCAACTAATCATACCTCCCAACAACCAATTCATTACCATACACGTGGCCGACAAATTGAAACTCGAATCAATAAAGTTTCTCTCTCTCTCTCCCCCCCTCTTTTTTACCACCAAAGAATCATTCTACACGTGACCTATCAAAGATTTTAGATGCATTAAATAATCAATTAAAATATAAGTTTAAAGTTATATTTTTCAACCTCGATAACTTGGGCTCCGCTAATTCAAGTTAACTTTTTCTCGAGCCCAACATGGATAATTAATTACGATCTATCTAACAAGCCCAATATTCATATACTTATCATCGCTCTATTAATATCTATATTTTATTCCAAATAAAATTGAAATTTATTATATATATACACACACACACACACACACACACACACACTCTTTAGTCCCTAAATTTTCAAAATATTAAAATATAGTATACAAAAATTAAATTCTTTTCTCTGAAATTTTGGGACATTACAATCTCCCTCCTTAAATATTTTTGTCCTCGAAAATTTAACTTAATTAATTGAAGAGCTCTAGATACTTGGTTCTAAGCTCCTCTTCTTTTTCCCATGTTGACTCGTCTCGTTCATGATTTTGCCATTGCACTTTGATCAGGAGAACTTCTCTATTTCTGAGTTGATGTACTTTTTTATTTAAAATCATTGTTAGGATTTCTTCACGTGATAGATCTTTTCGTTCCTCCAAATTTTGGTGAGCAGCGAAACATTGAACACGTTATGCACTGCTGCAAGTTCATGTGGTAAAGTAAGTCGGTAAGCCACAACACCAATCCTTTCAAGGATCTCGAAAGGTCCAATGAACCGTGGTCTCAACTTCCATTTCTTTCCAAATCTCAATACACACTTCATTGATACTACCTTAAACCTGGATAGGGGATCTGCACTTTCTACCATAAACCTGGATGTGCCGCATACAGGGTGGAGTAAGCCTCTTTCAATGTCTCATTTCTTATACTCTCATCCTTAGGTATACACAATCTTCCTTTAAAAGTCAATTCTTTATCTGCAGATACTTCAAATCCTATACGCTTGTTTATACCAATCACAGCCTTAATCTTTTGAAAAAATGGATCCTTATCTTGTTCTTCCTTAATTCGATTCCAAAGAGTAGGTCGAATCATAAATGTTTTTATCCTTGCTATATTCTGAGTTGGCGGCGTGATAAACTTCCAATCTTAGTTTTTCAAAGTCCTTTATTAAATGTTCCTGTACTGTGGGTAAAACTGCTAACTGCGATCTTGTCTGTCTACTTAAGGCATCTACGACTATATTAGCCTTACCTGGATGGTAATGAATTGTACAGTCATAGTCTTTCACTAACTCCAACCATCTCCTTTGTCTCATTTTAGTTCCTTCTGTGTGAAGAAGTATTTGAGACTCTCGTGGTCTGTATAGATTTCACACTTCCCACCATAGAGATAATGACAATATATCTTTAAGGCGTGAACTACCACTGCAAGCTCCAAGTCGTGCGTTGGATAATTTTGTTCATACTGCTTTAACCGTCTTGAGGCATAAGCAACCACTTTTCTATGCTACATTAGTACACAACCCAAAACCTGTTTGGAGGCATCGCTGTAAATCACAAATCCATCAGAGTCATCTGGTATCGTCAATACAAGAGTTGAAACTAGTCTCTGCTAGAGATCTTGAAAACATTTTTCACATTTTTCTGTCCACTGAAACTTCACACCCTTTCTCGTCAATTGAGTCATCGGCCCTACTATTTTTGAGAAACCTTCAATGAATCTTCTATAATAACCAGCTAATCCCAAGAAACTGCAGACTTCACCTACACTACTTGGCCTTGGCCAATTTGTTACTGCTTTCACTTTAGCAGGGTCTACTTCGATTCCTTGTACAATAACCACATAACAAAGGAAACCTACGTGATCAAGCTAAAATTCACACTTCTTGAATTCGGAATATAATTTCTCATTTCTCAAAGTTTCAAGTACTACTTGGAGTTGTTCCTCATGCTATTTCTTGTCTTTGGAGTACACGAGTATGTCGTCAATAAATACTATGATGAATTGGTCTAAGTATTGATGAAACACTCTGTTCATGAGATCCATAAATATAGCTGGAGCATTGGTCAAACCAAAAGGCATGACAATGAATTCGTAATGCCCATAACGAGTCCTGAAAGCAGTTTTCGGTATATCGGTTGCCCTGATTTTCAGCTGATGATATCCTGACCTCAAATTGATCTTTGAAAACACTGTAGTACCCCTTAACTAGTCAAATAAATCTTCGATTCTTGGCAGCGGGTATTTGTTTTTGATGGTCAAATGGTTTAATTCCCAGTAGTCTATGAACATCCTCATATTTCCATCATTCTTCTTCACAAAAAGTACAGAAGTGCCCCAAGGAGATATACTTGGTCAAATGAAACCTTTCTCCAACAACTCTTCTAATTGCAACTTCAATTCTTGAAATTCTTTTGGTGCCATTCGTTACTGGTTCTTGGATATTGGTGCCACTCTAGGAACTAAATCAATTGTAAATTCCACTTGCCTATTTCGTGGAATGCCCGGTAATTCTTCTGGGAATACGTTTGCAAAATCTCGCACAATGTTAATATCGTTAACAGTCGTTTCTGTATGTTGGGGGCTAGTGATATTAAGTATAAATCCTTAACATGACTCATTTTTCAACATCTTTTTTGCTTGAATAGCCGATACTAGACAAGGCAAAGACTTAAACTTTGCTCCGAAGAAGCGAAATTCTTCCTCTCCCGGTTTGTGAAATAATACTTCTTTCTCGTGATATCGAATGGTCACGTGACTAAGTTTCAACCAATCCATATCCAAAATAACATCGAAATCTTTCATTTCCAAAAGGTATAAGTCTGCTTGTAATATTTTCCCATCAATCTCTAACTTTATAGCCTTAGTCATTCGATTTGTACAAAGAGTTCTTCCTGGGTGGATGCTAACCTTTAATTCATTATTCGTTTTGACACATGCAAAGTTTGACCTAGCAGCGAAGGATGCAGAGATAGAAGAATTGGTAGCCCTAGAATCAAAAAGTACGTAAGTTGGTACATCAGATAATAACAGAATAACTATTTGTAATTATAGTGTTAGACTAGCAACTAAGGGACAGAGATAAAATAATGTATGGTCCTAAGTAAAAAGAACATAAGCATGTATGTTGAAAATATTAATAATAAAATACCTGCAATCACATTCGGATCCCGCTCCGCCTTATGCTGATTCAATGCAAAACTCGAGCCTTTGCTTTCTTATTCTTGTCTTTATTATCATCCTTCTTCTTTGGAGGCTCTGTGCAGTTGAGGGCAATGCGTCCCGGCTTACCACACCGAAAACACATGTCCTTCCCAAGTAAAGATTCACCCCTGTGGAGTTTATTATACTTAGGATATGGTGTAATACTTCCACTCGTCCCACCAATAAGAACCCCTGTGCTTGGCCTTTTATTTTGCTAGTTACATATATTCTCGTTCTGATCACTCCACTTTCTTTTTCCCAACAACTCCTTGCTTTGTTGGGCATACTGTCCAAATGTTGTTCTTTGGTATGAAATAGCATGGGCTCTCTTCAACATCTCACGATATGAGGTGAAACGATGGAATATAATGATCATATCGATTTCTGGGCACAATCCATTTTTGAACCTCCTAATCTTCTTAACTTCAGTGTCCAACAAATGTGGGGCATATCTTGAGAGCTACTCACACTGCCTCTCGTAATCAGTAAGCGACAGGTCTCCTTGCCTGAGCTACAGAAACTCTGATTCCTTGAAGTCTCTCAAAGCTTGTGGAAAATAATTTGCCATCACTTCATCCTTAAATTGCTCCTAAGTCAAGTTACATTGTTGTTCTTCTATCCTAGTGCGTAAGATAGATTCCCACCAGTGACTAGCTACTCCAACAAGCATAAATTCTGTACATTAATATCCTACTTTGTAAGGTTGAATAAATTCTTGAAAGATGAAATCCAAAAATTAAATTCCAAATCTTCTAATTTTCTTGACTGCCTTTTAAAAAAAATTGAAATTGTCTTCTGCCGATTGCTTATGTATTTATGTTTGTGGTAAAATTATGGGACTCTTTCTGTGCTTTATTTATGCTGCAAATAAATACCCCTTTTTGAATTTGCCATGCACGTGAGTATGTATATGTGTGTGTGATGAATTTTGGTGCAAATAGAATCATAGGATGGTGAGAAAAACGTGGGGAGATAGTGGGTAAATGGGATAAAGTTGAGGAAACCGTACATGTAATAAAAATATTAAACCAAATCTGACCAACTAACCATACCTCCCAACAACCAATTCATTACCATACACGTGGCCAACAAATTGAAACTGGAATCAATAAAGTTTCTCTCTCCCTCTCTCTCTCTCTCTCTCTTCTACCACCAAAGAATCATTCTACATGTAGGGGTGTAAGCGGTCCGATTTTTCCAATATTTGACAGATTTTCAAACCAAACCGTTTAAACTGATTTGAGAAAAATTCAAACCTAAATCAAACCATTTTTAACGGTTTGAAAAAAATTCAAACCTAAACCTAATGGTTTGGTTTGGTTTTAAATCTCGGTTTTGCCATATATTACCTGTCTATTTTCATGTTATTAATTCACTGAATTTCAATATATATTTATATTTTACTAAAAACAAATCTAAAACAAACTAAGCCCCTATTTTAACCAAATTTTTAGGACAAAAAAATGAAACTTTGGACCATTATCTCACAAGTCCAGTCGTCTTTGTTGACCTGCTGTTTTATGTGGGGGACACAGCCTCCTCTCCAATGATCAATTTTCTCATTATGATGATATGAAAAATATGACTCAAATAGGGTTAAATAATAAATATATCTACTATAAATTTAAATACCAACTAAATTAAAGTAAAATCACAATAAACTAAAATATAGTTTTTTTTTGTTCACCATTTTTAGGCTAATGATAATACAATAACGTTACAATACAAGCCTACTAAACTAGATATAAGGCCCAAAAAAATAATGATGTTCAACAAGATCTCATGATCATCATATCTAAAAAAAAATACTGATTAGACAAAAAGAATAACTAACCACAATAATAAAGCAATTGTTTATAATATTTAAACTTAACAATTATACAAATTTATGTTTGTATGATGTTACGAAACACATTTAATTTCAAATTCTTACTTTAGTTTGCTCCAAAAAAAGTACTGATTTGAAATTTTATTCGTAGCAAATATTATCACCGAAGGTCTAGGATCTCTTTGTCTCCAATTTGGTATAATAGACTTCAATTCAATTTTGAAAAGGTGTGAAAAATCTGAAAAAGAAGTTTATGGTGCCGATGACCCAAGATTGTGTTGGGTGTCGGCTGGAGTTCATTTAAATTCTGAAGAGGAAAAGAACTTTTGATAGATTATGTTAGTTTTGAGATTATTAGATATAAATTAGGATTATTGATTAATAATAATAATATATCTGTATTAAAAAAATTAAAAATTGACAGAAATACCCACAAATGACAAAACTACCGAATTTTACGTATTTAGATGAATTTTCAAAAAATTTCATTTTTTCATTTTTATATATTTTTGGTTGGTCTGGTTTTGTTTTAAACCGCAACTAAAATTCTCAAGCATAAACCAAACCATTTTTACCGGTTTGGTTTGGTTCAAAATCAGTTCGTTGGCCGGGTCCACGTGGCACCAAAACGACAATTTCTAAAATGCAGTTTCGGTTCGATTTTCCTGTTTGGTAGTTTTTGCTTATAGCCTTATCTACATGTGACCTACCAAAGATTTTAGATGCATTAAATAATCAATTAAAATATAAGTTTAAAACTATATTTTTCAACCTCGATAACTTGGACTATGCTAATCCGAATTAACTTTTTCTCGAGGCTAACATGCATGATTAATTACGATCTATCTAACAAGCCAATATTCATATACTTATCATCGCTCCATCAATATCTACATTTATCTCAAATAAAATTGAAATTTACTTTATATATATACTTTAGTCCCTAAATTTTCAAAACATAAAAATATAATATACAAAAATTAAATTCTTTTCTATAAAATTTTGGGACATTACAATGACTAAATTACTGTTTTCTAATGGTTGGATGATGACCATTTCTAATAGTTTAAAGATGGATTTGCTATTTCATAATAGTTGGATGACAAAATTATTGTTTCATAAAAGTTAGAGGACTAAACTGCCATTAAGTAATACTTGGATGATGATTTAATTCTTGTTTCTGAATAGTTGGATAACCAAATTGCTGTAATATAATAGTTAGATGGCTAGATTACAATTTTATAAAACATAAACGAATAACTCACTGTTTCATAGTAGTTAGATGACAAAATTATTGTTTTATAGTCACGTTCCATTGTAGTGGAGATTGCTGTGAGGATATCCTTGTGCTAGTGAAGATTACTTTCAATTAGTGGAAAAAAAAAAATAGTGCTTAACAAGAGTTGGAGGTCTAAATTTCCGTTTCTCAATAAATGGATGATTAAATTTATTTGGAGGATTTAACTGCTATTACTAAAATGGTTAGATTATAAAATTGTTATTTTCTTATAGTTGGAGGATGAATTTGCTATTATATAATAAGTGGATGACCGAGTTATTATTTTCTAATTAGTATAGGAATGAATTGTAGGATTTGTTAGTTGGATGATGAATTGTCACTTCTCAAAATTTAGATGACTAATTTGTAGTTTAAAATATTTATACGATCATTTTGTTTTCTATTAGTTGATTAAATTGATGTTCTGTTATAGTCGGATAACCAGTTTACTATTTACTTATAGTTGAAGGGAATGACATATTCAAATAGTTTGAGGACCACATCACATTTTCCATTAGTTGTAGGATGAGTTTGCATTATCCTTATAGTTGGAGGACCAATTTGCTTTGTAAATAGATGGATAATCTAATTGAGGTCTGTTAATAGTTGAGGGACTGGATTGATTTTTTCAGTAGTTAGATGACCATATCAATATTTTCTAATAGTTGGACGACTCATTTGTTGTGTCTTTATAGTTGGAAGACTTAACAGCTGTTTATAAATAGTTGGATGACCAATTTGTTGTGTATTAATAGTCAGAGTACTCTTTTGTTGTTACGAAAACAGTTGGCTGGCCAAATCGTTGTTGGACTCATCTGCTGCTATGTTTAAATGGATGACCCATTTACTTTTTCAAATAGTTAGAGGGCTGAGTTGCTGTTCTACATAGTTGGATGACCAATTTCCTAATTTCAATTAATTGGAGTAGAGGCCTTAATTGCTGATACTCAATATTTAGATGACCAATATAAAGCTAACCTATAGTTGGAGAACGTATCTCATACTTCTTAGTAGACTAACTGTATTGATGTCTATAATTGATTTCTTTCGTGAATACTAATTGACAGGGCCTCATTGATAAGTGCTACAGGATCTCGTAATTGGAACTCATGGTCATGGACCCAAATCTATTAATATGGAACATTTTCTTTTTCAAGTGAAATATGGTATATTAGTCCAAAAAATATTATTAATTCGGCAACAAAATCACTCATACCTGGTAATGAAAGGTAGGCCATCGAAAAGCTACTAAACATCAAGAATATTCTTTGGAATTAGGATAGCTATTCCACCCATTTCGTCAAGATAAACAAGACGATCATAAGTAAATTACTCTCGGTTGTTCAATCATCTGATAACCAGAGTCATTATTCGATAAATGATCACTATGAATTAGACTCAATAGAATTTAATAAATCAAATTATTATTTGTGACCCGGATTCTATTTTATAATCGATCTAATCCATGTTCACATTTTTTCTTTTTCTTTTTTTAATCAATGAGTAGATATTTTTACTTTTATTACTTAGATGTCTCATACTTCTCGAAACAATAAACTATAAGAAATACGATTAATGTCTTCCAGCTATAATTTACATCAATTTCAGCCTCCAACTATTTGGAAACACGAATTTGGTTATTCAACTATACTTTAATAGAAGTATGAATTTGGTCATCCAACCATAATTTAATAGAAATTTCATCCTTCAACTATTAGGAATTCATATTGGGTCATCCAGCTATATTTTAACATCTAGTTCACCCTTTAAATATTAAGAAGTACTAATATGGTCATCCAACTACATTTTAATATCAATTTCATCCTTCAACTATTAAGAAGTATGAATTTGGTCATCCAATTATAATTTAATAGCAATTTCATCCTTTAATAGTTAGGAAAATCAAATTTCCTAATATTAACATCAATTTCATCCTTTAATATTAAGAAGTACTAATTTGGTCATCCAACTATATTTTAACATCAATTGCATCCTTCGTTCTACTTTGGTCAAGTTTTTAAGAATCTTTGATCAAGTTTTAGACGAAATTTTATGAGGAAAGTCTAACCCTTGTTTGCTAGAGATAAAATTCAAAATTTTATTAGATTTTGATAAAAGTTGATAACATATGTTGTTGAAAAATTATAAATCCAATGAAATATATGGTTAAGATTAATTATTAACTTTGAATTAGATTAAATCTGAATTTTAAACTCTACCACCAAACAAGGGCTAAAACTATAAATACCTTACTTCGAATAAAAAGGAGGTTTGGCAAAATTGAGAGGAAAACATCATTGAAGAGCCATGATCTCAACCAAAAAAAAATAAATTGAGGAAAGAAAGTTGTTAGATATTGGTGCAAGATAGAGTTCTCTAGTTTCTTTCCTTTTCCCAAACCCGATTATCTATTCATACTTTCTCTTTGTTTTTTGAATATGATTTTTGTCTAATTTCCTGGTTAGGACAAACAATGAAATCAGATTTGAATCTTTCTTTTTAGTTATGAAATATTGACCTTTAATTTTTGTATTGTTTTGCTAATTATTATGATTAAACTGATTATTTGATCAACAATTGATAAATCTGTGCGCGCCGAGAGGTGAATTTTAAGTTTAGATCAAAATTCAAATTATAAAAACTGGAAATTTAGATAAAAGGTAGAAGAATTATTCTATAATTTTTGCATTTCTTAATTGAACTTTTAGGCATTTGAATGTGTTGATACATAAAAATTCAGCCCAAATCGAACGGCCCAAGGAATAAAGCCCAATTGGAGAATTCCCAAATCAGATAGCCCAAAGAACGAAGCCCAATCAAACAATTCAAGATGAAGGTCCAAATAGAGAGACCCAAGAACGTGGTAACGCCATCGCCCAAGATTGCAAGTCGCCCAAAATTTAAGCAAATGGAGTGCCATGCAGTCGTCCAGAGCTATTACTTTATTCTCGCCAAAACTTTCAAGTCGCCCAAAGTCTTAACAAACATAAAGCGTTGTGGTTATCAAGAAGTGCAGTTATCAAAGCAGTTATTAAAGCAGCCCCATCACGTTCCACGTTTTAAGGAATTCAATCGAAAACGATTGAATGACGAAGAGTAAGGGCAGCAGTTAAATAAGGCAGTTTTCATAACAAGCTGGCCATTATGAGGAAAGTGGGCAGTTGCAGAACGATCAAGCAGTTTTTAGATGGTTGATCACAAAGAGATCGTCCATGAAGTATAAAAGGGAGAAAAGACATAGAGAAAAGGACCGAATCAAAAACTCTCGAACAGAGAACATGTAATTTTAATTTCCTTAGTTTTAGACTTAAACACTTTTTTCAGTAACTCGTGTGCTTGCGCCTCTTGGAGGCACTTTGTTTTTGATTTCCAATTGTAAAGTCATCGCCAATAAAAGAACACCCCTTTTTGAGACTTTGTCTCAAGAGGTTTGTCCCTTACACAATCGTCTGATCCCTTTTAATTGTTAGCGACTAACCAGCGCGAAATAATTTGGCACGCCCAGTGGGACAGTGGTATTTGGTGTTAAAAGTACAAAAGGTAAAACAATATGCCTCAGAGATCCGATAAGGAAGCAGCAAGTCAGGGAGGAGTCCAGTCTGTGATCGAGTGATATGAGGAGCAGCATGCTTCTCCACGAACAGATGGACAGAATTAGAGCAGTAATAGTCGTTACGAACCAATGACGGAGTTGAGTCCTCGAACCATGCCTGCATTACTTGGAGAACTCACACAAGACGTTGTTGAACAGGTAAATCTTTGAAGTATTCATAATATGGAAATATTTACCCAAAATGGGAATGCACAATATGACAATATAGCCAAACAACTAAATACTTTGAACGAAACAATGAATAAGTTAGTAGGCCAAATATGTCAACCGGTTATACCTCTTGCAAATCACTTTCAAACTAGGACAATTGTGGGACATAATCCCTCAGTCCTAAATCCGAATCAAGGGGTAGAACCACTTTCTGGTCCCTCTACTTCAAACCAAGGAGGTACTGCAGTGCCAAATCAGAACAATGGTAGTGGTACGCCTAACTTGGGAGGTAATCCAAACATAAGAGATAATGTCCTAAACAATGGACAGCACACCCCACGTGTTAATGAGGGAATAGATGTTCAGGTTAATGGTAATGGCCCTAATTATGGTAATTTTGTTGCCAATCAAGGACCAAATATCAGGCATCATGCAAATCAACCGGTTAATCAGCCTGTAGGAATTCCATATGATCCCAACGTCATGTTGAGGAATCAGATTATGGAAATCGTACAGGGTCAGATGGCTTTTGGGGTGCGTCCCGTCATTAGGCCGACATACACAAAGCCATATCTTGATTGGGTAGACCAAGCATATCCATGGCCTAGAGGATATAAAGTGCCAGAATTCTCACTGTTTACCAGTTTAGGAGAGGTGTCTACTTTAGAACACATAGGGCGATTCACATTACAAAGTGGTGATGTAACCGATTACCATAAAATGAGGCTTTTTCCTAGTTCGTTAACAGGAGTAGCTTTCTCCTGGTTCATCAACTTGCCAGCGAACTCTGTTCAAACATGGCAACAATTGGAACAGTTATTTCACGCTCAGTTTTATAAAACTGAGTCTGAAGTCACTTTGGCTGATTTGGCGAATCTACGTCAAATGCCAAACGAATGGGCAGAAAGTTTTCTCCAAAGGTTCAAAACAGCAAGAAGCAAGTGTTTTGTACCTCTGCCCGAAAAAAAATTTGTCAAAATCGCTCAGAGCTGCTTGAGTTTTGATTTAAAAAAGAAATTCCAGGACACGGAATTTCCTGACTTTTTCCAGTTGAGTGCGAATGTGATTAGATATGAACAACTGATAAGAGAGGAAGAACAGATGAAAAATTCTAGTAAAGGGACTTATTACAAAGACCCAAATTTTGATGTTCATACCATTAGTGACGAGTCATACGACCAGGCCGAAATATGTTTGGCCGAATTTGTCAAAGGAGATGCGTATACTTGTCCCATAATGACTAAGCCTAGACCATCGGGTAAAGATGAGCCGATAAAAGATGAAAACATAAAGGCTAGAACGTTTTCGTTCGATATAACCAAAGCTGACCTTATATTTGATAAATTATATAGGGATAAGCAGATAAAGTTGAGTGATAAGCACAAATTGCCAAACCCTGAACAAATTAAGGGTAAAAAATATTGTAAGTGGCATAATGCATGGTCACATTTGACTAACAATTGCCTGGTTTTTCGCCATGTATTGCAGGATGCTATTGAATCAGGACGAATTACGTTCGACGATAAGAAAAAGATGGCAGTGGATGAAAATCCTTTTCCACAGCCACTTGGAGTGAATATGGTGACGTCTGGAAAACAAGTTGCCAAAATTCAAGTTGGTCGTAGATGATGGAGAAGAGGATCCTAGACCACATCCCAATGTTTTTGAACGAATCAAGGGGAAAGAACCTAAAAATGATGAAACGTCCTGTGTGCAAGATGTAAAAGAGAAATAAATGGCAATACGAAGAAACCAGGGATATGGCAGCATCCCCATCGCCCTGCCTTTTTCCCAAATACTCAGTCTGGTAGAGGGCGAGGTACATCATTCTATAGAAGACCGCCTTTTGAGAGGCAGTTCAGGCCAGCAGATAATGGAAGAACATTCAGGCCGCAACCTCGCCGGCCAAATGTGTGGCATTCATTCCAGTATAATGCAGGAAGGGTAATACCCTTCGATGAGATGACTAGAACCCAACAAAGGCGTTTCCAACGAAACTATGGACGGATGATGAGGCAGCAACAGGGAGTGCCACCTCCTAAAGCACCTAAATTACTCAAGGTAGCCAATCAAAATGTCTTCAAAGATAGTGAAGAAATTGGTACAGATGAATCAATGAAGGAACTACCAGAAACTTCTTCTGGGAGATCAAAGTTTGAGCAAGACAGAAGGGATGGAGAAGATCCAGATTAGCCCCTTATCATCCAGTTCGGTATGTTACCTCCTGTTGTGGCCAATAATTACTTACTGGCCAATGAATTCAAGAATAAAGAAAAAGAAAAAGAGAGGGAGGGCAACGAAGGAGAAGCTTGCGTGCTGGTATGTGAAGAAGGCCAGACTTCTAGAGAGGCCTACAACGATGAAGAGAACGACGGGATGACAGACATTGAAGAAGAAATCGACCTAGAAGCAGAAGGAAGAAAGAGAGGAGTATCGCGCAATACTCTGTTGAAGCAACTAAATCGAGAGGGAGTTCGCGAAATAGACTTGTTGGGAGAACCATCTGAACGTCCTTTTGATTTCTACGTACTATACGGGACACCCAAAAGGAAGAAGAGAATGCCTCGCTCTGAAAAGTATGGGTCACCACCAAGAATAATGCCCCCTCCCACAGGTTGGGTAACTGATGAGGAAGCATTAGAAAAAAGTAGGAAGGAAGTTCAGGAGACAGAGGAACAGTGCGATATACTGCACGTCGACTTATCACAGGGGGATAATTCGACAAAAAACAAGCAGGAAGTAGAAATAGAGGCTGTCGAAAAGGTTATTTTTAAACGGCAAGCCATGAAATTAACTAAACACTTGAGGCCATTATACGTTAAAGCTCTAGTTAACGGCGTCCCATTGGCAAAGGTGCTTTTCGACAATGGAGCAGCTATAAACACCATTCCATCTAGGATGATGAGGAAGTTCGCAAAGACAGAGGGTGACATGATTCCTACAGAAGTCATTCTCACGAGCTTCAATGGAGGAGCAACTTCAGCTAAGGGAGTTATGCCATTGGACATAACTATAGGGACGACTACTAGGACCACTGTCTTCTTTGTAATAGATGGTCCTACTAGTTACAATGTGCTACTAGGAAGAGATTGGATACACAAAAATCGCTGTATACCCTCATCGCTCCATCAATGCCTGATCTTTTGGAATAACAAAGGCAAAGTAGAGGTGGTACAGGCCGATCATAGGCCTTTTGTCGCAGAAGCAAACTCGGTGGAAAAGTTCATATACGAAGGAAACTATGGACCTGTCAGGGTAGTACAAGATGGGGAAGAAACTCAGGTTGTCGCACAAAGCAAAGAACCATTCTCAGTGGACGCACTCACTGAAATGTTCAAACAGATGAGGCCAAATATAGTGGCCCTGGAAGAGCTAGTAATTGGCAAAAGAATAATCAAGGAGTCTTGAATGGATTCTAAGTTACGAAAGCAAATGGTCGACATTCAGGCCTTCAAAGCCAGACTGATGGCTTTCAATAAGGAATGCAATGACAAGGCGAAAGAAGAGACAGCCCTAAAAGCGCCGAAGGACAAGTTGGCAGTATTCGAGTTAGAACAAAGCATTGGCCGAGAAGTCAACAAGGTGGATTGTTTAGAAGAAAAAGTACTTACAAGGGAACTGGACAACGAAGTAATGCGGATTGTCAAACCTGGATACGCTCAAGCACAAGACCCTCTGATCAAAGTAAACATTGGCAATAAAGGAGAAGATCGTCCAACATTCATCGGCCAGATGCTCGATCAAGAGGTTAGTAATAAATTAATCGCTTTGCTAAAAGAGTACAAAGATTGTTTTGCTTGGGAATATGAACAAATGCCTGATTTAGATAGAGACTTGGTGGAACATAAGTTACCAACTAAGCCTGACTTTAAACCTTATAGGCAGCCTCCTAGACGTTTTGCTTCCAATGTACTCCCTGAAATCAAGAAAGAGATAGAGAGCGATTATTGAAAGCAGGTTTTATAAGAACAGCTAGATATGTCAAATGGTTGTCCAATATCGTACAAGTACTAAAAAGGAATGGTAAACTAAGGGTGTGTATAGACTTTAGGAATTTAAATATAGCTACACCCAAAGATGAGTATCCAATGCCCACGGTGGATTCTTTAGTAGACTCGACTGCCGGACATGTCATGTATTCTTTCATGGATGGGTATTCAGGATACAATAAAATTTATATAGCTGAAGAAGACATGCACAAAACTGCCTTTAGATGCCCTGGGTCTCTAGGATGTTTTGAATGAGTGGTTATGCTTTTCGGCCTAAAAAATGCAGGGGCAACTTATCAACGGGCAATGAATTTAATCTTTCATGATATGATAGGCAAGTTTGTTGAAGTGTATGTAGATGACATAGTAGTCAAGTCCATTAAAGAATAGGACCATTTCGAACAGTTAAGATGTTCGTTTGAGCGAATGAAGCAATATAAGCTAAAGTTGAATCCCTTGAAGTGTGCATTTGGTGTTAATGCAGGGAATTTTCTTGGTTTCTTAGTATACAAGAGAGGGACTGAACTTGATAAAAATAAAGCGAAGGCTATTTTAGAGGCCAAACCACCTAGCAATAAAAAAGAATTACAAAGGTTATTAGGCCAAGTAAACTTTTTAAGACGCTTTATTTCTAACTGTGCAGGGCGAACTAAAGTCTTTTTGCCGCTCTTAAAGCTGAAAAATTAGGACGAATTCGTCTGGAAAGAAGAACATCAAAAGGTTTTCGAAAGCCTAAAGATATATTTATCAAGTCCACTAGTGTTGGTGTCACCAATCCAAGGACGGCCAATGAAAGTGTACGTATCGGTTGAAAAAGAATCAATAGCTGGAATGGTCACACAGGAAAACCAATTTGGTGAAGAAAGGGCAATTTACTATTTAAGTAGACGGTTAACGAAATGTGAATGCAATTACTCTACTATCGAAAAATTATGTCTTACATTATATTTCACATGTACAAAATTAAGGGCTTATTTACGGCCCGTAACCGTTTATTTAATTTTTAAAGTAAATTTAGTTAAGTATATGTTCTCGCGCCCTATTTTACACAAAAGGGTAGGCCTTTGGACACTAGCTTTATCAGAATTCGAGATACAATATATACCTCAAAAGGTAGTCAAAAATTAGGCTTTGGCTAATTTTCTAGCCGATCATCCATGCCTTGACATGCCTAAAGAGATTGAACTAGAAATCAATTCGTTCGAGTTAAAACCTTGGGTATTGTATTTCGATAGGCCAAAAACCTCTAAAGGTGCAGGAGTAGGAGTAGTATTGATTAATCCTTTAGGGATTTGCTACAAGTTCGCATTCACTTTAGACAGAATGTGCACCAACAATCAGGCCGAATATAAAGCTTTAATTGTAGGCCTAGAACTAATGATAGATATGGGAGTAAGAAATGTGATTGTTAGGGGCGATTCTCAATTGGTAATCCACCAATTGATTGGTGATTTTAAATGCCAAAGTGATTCCATTATAAGTCAATATGAGATCGCCCAAGAGTTGTTGGAGGAATTCGACCAAGTAGAACTTCAATGCGTTAATAGGATATATAATGACGTGACAAATGAGTTAGCCCAAATGACCTCAGGATACTCAAAGGTTTTGAATTGGAAGTCTACTTGTGAGTATGGAATCATATTACCCGTGACTCAAAGAAGGGCGAGAAAGATTGAACTTCACTGTATACAAGATGGAGATGCAATGGATTGGAAAACAGATATTAAAAGGTTCCTTAAGGAACCTAATGGAGGGATTAGTAGGAGAATGAAGCTGTGTTTGCTAAACTATACACTAATAAATGAAGAGTTGTTTAAGAAACGCTCTGATGGTGTATTACTAAAGTGTGTAAGTTTGCAAGAAGCCAAGACGATCATGGCCGAGGTGCACGAAGGGATATGTGGAACTCATCAAGCTGGCCAAAGGATGAGATGGTTAATTATTAGGAGTGGATATTTTTGGCCAAAGATGAGAGAATTATGCGTTCAGTATGCAAAGAGTTGTTTAGCATGTCAAAAGCATAGTCCAATACAAAGGGCGCCAGTGCGAGAGATGACACCTATTATTAAACCTTGGCCGTTCAAGGGTTGGGCGATAGACTTGATAGGGAAGATTTATCCCCCATCGTCCAAGCAACATACTTTTGTTATAGTTGCAACCGACTATTTCACCAAATGAGTAGAGACGGTACCTTTGAAAGAGATCACCCAGAAGAACGTTATAGAGTTTATCCGTGATCACATCATTTATAGGTTTGGAATTCCACAAACGTTGATGGTAGATCACGGAACATCTTTGAATGGGGATCAAGTGAACAAATTTCTGAGCGAGTTTGGGGTTAAATTAGTAAACTCCACACCTTACTACGCTCAATCCAATGGACAAGTGGAATCTTCTAATAAGATTCTAAAAAATATCATCAGAAAGATGATAGATAAAAATTCCAGAAATTGGCACGAATGTCTGAACAAGGCCTTATGGGCTTATAGAACATCACCTCGGTCAAGTACCAAAGTTACCCCTTTCCAACTTGTTTATGGACAGGAAGCCGTTTTGCCTATGAAAATCAACGTGCAATCGGTTAGAGTGTGCTTGCAACATAAGTTGAATGATTATGAGTATACCGAATCACTAGTTCAAAATTTATTGGGGTTAGAGGAATTAAAGTTGGGCGTTTTAGATAGCTTGCAAGTTCAAAAACAAAGAAGGGCTAAGTTTTATAATAAAAAAGTCATAGCCAAGTCGTTCAGCCTGGGTGAACTAATTTGGAAGACGATACTCCCTTTGGATAGCAAGGATCCAAAGTACGGGAAGTGGTCGCCCAATTGGGAAGGACCATACAAAATAAACAGTGTGTTGCCCAATGGAGCGTATCACTTGGAAGATTTAGATGGCACCAAGCACGTGAGATTCATTAACGGCAAATATTTAAAAAAATATGTTCCTTCTTTATGGGAATGTGAACAGATAAAAGCATAATCAAAATATGTTGAACGATTAAGAATAACAAAGTCAGAGCGAAATACGTTCAAATAAAGTCTTTTATTATCAAACGTTCATTACAAAGATACGAAAATACAAATAATGGATGCTCTGCAAACTACAATCAAAAGTAAGCTAATCTCTCGGTTGATTGCTGAGTAAGAGAGTGGACTAGCCTCACACCGCCTTCCTAAATACATCGCTGCAGTGGTGGGATCGCCGAGTAAGAGGGTGAACTAGCCTCACCACCTTCCTAAATGCATCGCTGCAATGGCGGGCAAAGAGGTTGAGAAGCACTCTCAGCAAGCAATGTGGCCCGCAAGCATCCCAAAAATTGCTTTCTATCATCGACTCCTTGTAAAGGATAAAGAGACGATGGAAAGAACTTCGATGGTAAAAACTTTGCTGCTGGCCAAAAAATATTTCCTATACCACCCACACCAAAGGTGACATCAGGGCAAATAGTAAAATGGGCGGACTAAACAATCCATTTT
>NC_036250.1:16837213-16844138 GCF_002742605.1 Olea europaea var. sylvestris | reverse complement strand
CATATGTCTTAATTACAGTCCACCCCACACTGAACGAATTCGTTCCCTAAGTTTTTCCCAATCCTTGTTCTGCCGAGAGGAAGTGATGTTCAATTCGGCCACGACATCATCATCAACTTTCAACTTCTTGTACTGCTCAACCAAGGACTTAGTTCGCTCAATTCCTTGGAAGGCGTTTCGCTTTTTAGCAACCATTCTCGCCTGGCAGTCGTCCATTTTGGCTTGAAGTTCCTTCATCTGAGCAGCCAAGTTAACCATCAAAGAGTCTTCAATCATGACTTCGGAAGAGATTTCTTTCAACTCGTCCTCAGCCTTGTTGATCTCTATACGCAAAGACTTTTTCTCAGATACGGCTCGAAGATATTGAGTACTTTTGGCCTTTAGTTCAGCATTCTTGGCCAGCAAAGAAAGGACCTCGGAGTGGATAACCTTCAACGTCGCTTTAAAATCGGCAGAAAGATTGAGCGACGAAAGCGTCAGTGCTTGCTCCAACTTGGCATTCAAATGCTCAAGTTTATCCTTGTGTCTGGCAGTACTAGCCCTTCCAATGTCCATATTCATGATGGACACGTACTCAAATATCGACTGCTTGAAGAATTTCAAATCTTCCTCTGAAGAAGTAGCAGGACGGTCAGATGGAGCAGGGCGAGACGTCTTGACTTGCCCCCAGGAAGCGAACAGGTCTTGGATAGAACACACAATCTTGTCAGCATCCTGCAAAGAAAATTGCCAATATTAAAGATTCTCACTACAACGAACAAGATAGAAATGAAAGTGAAGCAAAGATTACCTCATCAACAATCGTGGAAGACGGCACGTCCTCAGCCAAGTCTGCCACCAATGACTCCTCCATTCGTGAGGACTTCCCCTTGTCTGAGCGAGAAGGTGTTGCCACAACGGGCAGACTCATAGGAGTATCTGCAAAACTCAAGAGCAACAAATCAGAAACCAATAGCACAAGTAAAGGTAAGGCATCAAAAAACTGGATTACCTTCTGCTTCGATGTTTGGGGGGTTGACGTCCTGGGAAGAAGGTGGCTCATCCATGGGTTGTGATGAGGACTCTGGGACTGAAGATGTCTCTTTAAGCGTAGTCTCCTCATCAACCGATTTGATTGAAGCAGCCTCAGCGAAGGATGATGGAGCAGGAGTTGTCGATGCCAAAGCTTTTGAAGGAGAGGTTGAACTTTTCTGAGAAGTCCAAAAGATCATCAGCACACAGAAAAGTTTCTAGTATGGAAAAGTATGCTTGTGAGTAAACCAATTTAATTACCTTCCTCCTGACGATAAGAGGGGCATATCATCCTCCAGAATGGGAGATGTTGACGCTGGCCGTTTACGGTTTGGGGCACTCTTGGCTGTAGTAGGCTTGGCAGGGAGAAAAGAAGATGGACGAACAGACTGTTTAGCGCGACAAGGAGAAGAAGGACTCCGAATGGACAAAGGAGTGACTAAAACAGGAAGAGGGGAAGAAATGCTCGGCTGGTCTAGTGAATGAAAGGCACGATTGGCATCAGTCGCAAATAATCTGAGCTTCACTGACGGCCAGAGCTGTTCAAAAAGAGGACGAATGGCGTGGCTAGAATTGAAGAGGGCTAATGAGAAATAACTGGTTAAAAGAATATTGCGAGCATTTATAGCCTCTGCCTCCGCCTTATTAATAATATGAAAATGGTCAATTAAGTTCCTTGAATAGCAAGGAGGAACAGGCCAAGTTTGGCCGAAATCAAGCTAGCGAGCAAAAAATTGGGGAGCATAAATTTCTACCCCTGCCTTGGCATTGGTCCCAGTCAAAATATCATGAAATAGCTCCCTCCCGGTTAAAAAATGGATCCAAATGAGTAGGGAGGTGCTCGTACTGTCTATAGTGGAGGGGGGATGTACATAGTTTGGAGTCAAAAAAGGAGAAAAAAGAAAAAAGGAAGAGATTGAATCCAAAGAATAAAAGAATGAAAAAATGTCCATTTTGGACATATTTACAGGAGCCAAGGGCTTCATGGTTAGCCCATAACAGCTAGTAGAGGAACGAGAGATTGATAGAGCACCAAGCAATGGAAAATAGGATCTTAACCACAGTTGAGTGAACCAAAGAGGTCCACTGCCAGTGGGAGATGCATCATTCTTCAATTGAGTTTGAAGAGAGGCCATGCCTCTGTAAAGGGCAGCCAAAAAGAAAGAACATAAATTCAAAGGCCTGCCACACGCCAATTCGTGCGCTATAAGTAAATAACTCAGGGAGGGCTTTATGCTTGGCACACACAAAACATATTTACAAAGCCAAACTAGAAGAAAGGCCACTCGCTCAGTATGGGAAGGTCCAGTGCTCGAATGATTGTGAAGGGTTTGCAGGCTTGAATAAGATTCGGTGTAGTTTTTACCAAACTTTGGGGCGCCACCAGAAACCAAGATACCAGGAAAAATGGTATCACCCAAAGGTGATAGATTCACCAGGGCCCCAACATCCCTTAAAGTAATAGACATGGGGTCAAGAGGGAAAAAAAGGTATTATACTCTGAAGACCAAAAACTTAAAGCAATCAAAAAGAGTGCTGAATCAAAAGTAGGGGGCGAATAGAGATTTCTAACAAATCAGAAATCCTAGTGCTATCAAAAAGTGCCTTAGTAGGGCCATGACCCACAAGATGAGTATGCCACCTACGGAAAGCTACATCAGATTTAGGCCAAGTGCGAATACCTCTTTCGCGAAGTGGCCCCAACGATAGAGAGTTTAGAAATGGAGGGCCTTGAGTACAAGGAAACAGCTGATCCACCGCCGCCTGTTCAACTGTCTCCGCATTATTGAAGAAAGGACCTAAGTAGAAATCATTGCGTTCAACATCGGCGGGCGCGAGAAAACTCGGAGTTATGTATGGACGACTCAGAAGTTTCTGAAAGTCATCAAAACTAAAGGAGTCGCCAGCTTGAGATTGTGAAGTAGCCGTTTGAGATGGAACGAAGTTTTTCAGGGTTACGTAGCAGGGAAGCAAAAGACGAACAGTAAATCGTGGGAGAGAAGCGAAAAATTTGAGGCGTGATTTAGTGGTGCAGTGAAATGGCGTGTTTGGGGGTTGTAAGGGTTTGCAAAACGACGCACCTTTTCAAGTTATGGAAGAAAACAATAATTGAAATTCTTGAAAATCTCGAATGTTGCTGGAAACACAAAGTGAATATGGCAAAATTTAATAATTATTATTAATTCTGCTATATTGGGGGGTAATTGTTGACACATAAAAATTCAGCCCAAATCGAACGGCCTAAGGAATGAAGCCCAATTGGAGAATCCCCAAATCAGATAGCCTAAAGAACGAAGCCCAATCAAACAATTCAAGATGAAGGCCCAAATAGGGAGGCCCAAGAACGTGGTAACGCCATCGCCCAAGATTGCAAGTCGCCCAGAATCTGATCGAATGAAGTGCCATGCAGTCGCCCAGAGCTATTACTCTATTCTCGCCAAAACCTTCAAATCGCCCAAAGTCTTAACAAACATAAAGCGTTGTGATTATCAAGAAGTGCAGTTATCAAAGCAATTATTAAGGCAGCCCCATCACGTTCCACGATTCAAGGAATTCAATCGAAAATGATTGAACGACGAAGAGTAAGGACAGCAGTTAAATAAGGCAGTTTTCATGACAAGCAGGTCATTATGAGGAAAGTGGACAGTTGTAGAACGATCAAGTAGTTTTTAGGCGGTTGATCACAAAGAGATCGTACATGAAGTATAAAAGGGAGAAAATACATAAAGAAAAGGACCGAATCAAAAACTCTTGAACAGAGAACATGTAATTTTAATTTCCTTAGTTTTAGATTTAAACACTTTTTTCAGTAACTCGCGTGCTTGCGCCCCTTGGAGGCACTTTGTTTTTGATTTCCAATTGTAAAGTTATCGCCAATAAAAGAACACCGCTTTTTTGGGATTTTTGTCTCAAGAGATTTGTTCCTTACACAATCGTCTGATCCTTTTTAATTATTAGCAACTAACTCGCGCGAAACAGAATGCAATTAGGTACATTGAAATTCATATAGAGACATAGTGGATATAATATCAAAACCGACTCTGTGGACTAGATACTCATTCATAGCTTTAATTTTAGAATAGATATTAAATTAGAAACTACTTCCATGTTAGATATTTTCATTGGTTCAAATAAATATAAAAAAAATTGAGTATTTGAGTTTTTTTATTTTTTTTATAATATATATCCTTAGTTCATTTACAAATCATCAATAGAGTCCCTTGATCTTTCTCCTAATCAAATCCTTGTATCTCAAGAGTATGTAAACAGCTCGAGATCCCAACGTTTCCAAAATCGTTGTTATATATATATCTTTACTCTCTTAAAAGAGAAGCTTTTGGTACTGTTCATTTATGTCACAGCCGTTTTTACACTTGAATCCAATTTATTCGGTTTTGCTACAGTAGTTTGTCCTTTTTTTTTTCCTCCTTTACATTGTTTTCCCACTTTACCCTTGAAAATCTCACCTTACACTAATTAACACATTGAGGGCTTAATGGTCACTTGCGCCCACAGTTGTTGACTTTGCACAGACAAGTTTTTTTTTAAATTTTAATTTTAATTTTTTAATTATACTATTAATATATTTTTTTTGTAAACTTTTTAAGAAACGCGTTTGATATAACTTTAACTATTTTCGATATTCATTTATATCAATTCGACGAGTCCATAATATAGTTCTCGAAACGAGTTCGATAAAATATAGACAATATATTTTTTATAGATGTTGCGTTAAAAAAAATGACGAGTTATACGTATTTTTTAAATTTGACGTCAAACTATAATTGGGAATTTGGAAGGGAAAACGGCGAAATTTGACTTCGAAAACGATGTCCACCAAGCGAAGTTAGGTGGCCATGACGTGCGTGTCGAAAAGGGCTTTCTGAATTGGGGTCATGGGCTCAATTCCGATAACTGTAGCAAAACTTATAGCCAAATTAAAAAATAATAATAATAAATTTAGAAAAAAATAAGTCCGTAAGCAAAAAAAAAAAAAACAGAAGAAGAAAAGTAAAATTAGACACTCCGCGCTGCGCGGAGTGCTTCACTAAAAATTTTTTTTCTTTTTTTTTTATTTTTTTTTTTACGGATTGTTTTGATAATTCGACCATAACTTGGGCTACAGTTGTCAAAATCGTGCCCATGACTCCAATTCGGAAAGCTCTTTTCGACGCGCACGTCGTGGCCACCTCGCTAGGCTGGATGGACATTGTTTTCGAGGTCAAAATTTGCTATTTTCCCTTCCTCTTCATTTACGCGTTTGATGTTTGTTTAACTATTTTCGATATTCATTTAAATCATTTGACGTGTCTATGATATAGTGCTCGAAATGAGTTTCGATGTAATATAGAAAATATATTTTTTTATACATTTTACGTAAAGGAATTAAGAAAAGTAGGGCGATAATAATTTTATTAGGAATTTTTATGCCAAAAACAAAAAAAAAAAAAAAAAATTTTTACACAACATCTATAAAAAATATATTTTCTATATTCTATCAAACTCATTTCGAGAATTATATTATAGACATATCGAATTATTTAAATGAATATCGAAAAGAGTTAAACGTACATCAAATGCGTAAATGAAGAAAATAACTATAGGAGATTTGGAAGGGAAAACATCGAATTTTGACCTCGAAAATGATATCCACCCAGCATAGCTGGGTGGCCACGACGTGCGCGTCGAAAAGAGCTTTTCGAATTGGGGTCATGGCCAGGATTCTGATAACCGTAGCCAAAATTATGATCGAATTACCCAAAAAAAAGTCCTAAAATAAAATAAAATAAAATTTTCCAAGCACTCCGCGATGTGAGGAGTGCCTGAATTCAAATTTTTAATTTTTTTTTACTTATATTTTTGTGTTCATTTTCAGGCTCATTACGGAATATCAAATAAAGTCGAAATATTATATTCTTAATATCATTTTGAAGTATTCGCGACATAGTATTGCACGTCGTTCACGGTGCGTGAAACGGTCAATCATAGCAAATATTATCCACGTCAAAGTAGGTATGTTCAAACTATATTTCGAAATTTTCGATAATGAGCTAACTTTAAAAATTTATCGACGACTGTGCAATAATCGAATCGATAAATATTTTACATTTTCTCGAAACCCATTTTGAGAACTATATCGTAGAGACATCTAATGATTTAAATAGATATCAAAAGTAGTTAAACGGATATTAAACGTATGTGTTAAAAAATACGAATAATTCGTTTTTCTTAAAAAAAATCAATTATTTTATTATTATTTCGAAATTTTCGATAATAAGTTAACTTTAAAAATTCGTCGACGATTATACGATAGTCGAATCGATAAATGTTTTACATTCTCTCGATTTTTTTTTACTTATATTTTTGTGTTTATTTTCAGATTCATTACGGGATATCAAATGAAGTCGAAATATTATATTCTTAATATCGTTTTGAAGTACTCGCGACATAGTATTGCACGTCGTTAACGGTGCATGAAACGATCAATCATAGCAAATGTTATCGGACGTCAATGTAGGCATTTTCAAACTATATTTCGAAATTTTCGATAACAAGCTAACTTTAAAAATTCATCGACGACTGTGTGATAGTTGAATCGATAAATATTTTACATTTTCTCAAAACTCATTTTGAGAACTATTTCGTAGAGATATCGAATGATCTAAATAGATATCAAAAATAGTTAAACGGACATTAAACGTATGTGTTAAAAAATACGCATAATTCGTTTTTCTTAAAAAAATCAATTATTTTATTACTATTTCGAAATTTTCGATAACAAGTTAACTTTAAAAATTCGTCAACAATTGTACGATAGTCGAATCGGTAAATGTTTACATTCTCTCGAAACTAATTTTGAAAACTATATCGTAGAGATATCGAATGATCTAAATAAATATCGAAAATAGTTAAA